>NC_045428.1:603695278-603779623 GCF_902635505.1 Sarcophilus harrisii
CAAGGAGGAAAAGTTCCTAATGAATTTGCAAGTGCAATCTATTCAAAGTAGATAATGAAGTGCAAAAGGAGAGTTATAAAACAAATGAGTCATAAAACAAATGAGGGTCATAAACTGGCACTCACCCCAGCTCTGCCCATAAAATGGAGCCAGTGGAAGTCAGCTGTGGGAAAGAAAAAGGAAGTGAACTGGAAGACGAAGGAGGTGGATATGACGAAAAGGAAGAAGTAGTGAGGAAGAAGCGGAAGTGGATATCATGGAACAGGAGGGGTAGGAATAAGATGAGGAATGAGAATGTGAACAGAGAGACATATGACCTTGAGGAAAAGTTTGGTGATAAGAGGAGGGAGGAGAAAGCGAACAGAGGGAAGGTCACCTCTGTCTCCGAGATATGGCCTTCTCCCTAATCCCCACCTTCCCTAAGGAGATATGTCTCCCGTCTGCTCCCTCTGCACCCCTTTGTGAAGGCTTTGAAGATTCCCAAACAAGTTTAGAACAAATAATACAAAAAGCTGGAAAATACAAAAGAAATGAGGATCAAATGCAATATGATACTGCTGCATCCTGCTGGATCCTGCTGGATGTGCAGCTGTGTCCCTGTGTAACCAAAGAGTATTTAGCAAAATTCAGGCTTCTAGAAAGCAGAAGTTCTCTATGACTAAAATTAAGCAGGACCCAGATGAACCTTTTCTTGAACCTACAGGTGGCTGTTTAGAGGTCAGTGGGCTGAGGAGAAGCTTCCAGCCTCCTTATACAGAAATTGGCAAGGGAGAATGCTAATACTAATTGCCAGAAGGCCATGCTCACTGTAAATGGGGAGGCTGGCCTGGAAGAGATGACAGAGATGTGAGAATGTTGGCTCCAATGCCTTTCAAATGGATGCCCTCGCAGCTGCTTTATCTAAAAGGATTGTAGCAGAAGACCTGCCCTGGCAGTTTGCAGACAAACAGGGGATATTACGACTCCTAGTGGTCACAGGTCTCAGGTACAATCTATGGGGCAGGGACATATTGAGGCTTGTGGAGCCTCAGTTTATATATCACCCCACAGGGTTTTAATTGGGGTCATTGGGGGTTTGGGCACCACCTTTCATGTCACGCCCACACCATTAACATGGAAACCTAACACTCTGGTTTGGGTGCCCCAATGCCCTTTCTCAGTTTATAAAGCCCAAGCCTTATATGAAATTATACAACAACAGTTGAAGGCTGGGCATATAGAACCAACGTCCAGCCCATGGAATAGCCATATATTTATTACAAAGAAAAATCTGGGAAATTCAGAATGCTAATGGACCTTAGAGCTGTTAATGCTACTATTGAACCTGGCAGCCTGGCATGCCATCTCTAATCTGGTCCCCATCAGCTGGCCAGTTACAGTAATAGACACACAAGATTGTTTCTTCTCCAGCTTCTGATCCCAGAGGATAAGAAAAGAATTTGCTTTTACGATTCCTTCTATGAACAATGCAGGGTCTGAACCACTCTACCAATGGAAAGTTTTTGCCCAAGGGATGTGTTGTAGCCCACCTTGGGTCAGGTGTACATAGCACAAGTGCTAGAGCCAATTAGGAAGGTGTGGCTTCATGTCATGGTACTGCACTATATGGATGATATACTGTTATCAATAAGCAGTGGGAAAGATCTCTCTCTCTGCTGAAGGAGACCATAAGCTTTCTCGCTCCACATGGACTGGTGGTTGTCCCAGAAAAGATCCACATAACTTTCCCATCATTTACCTGGGATTCTGCATGAGGACTTCTGCAGTCTAATTCTTACAATTAGACAAGGTGAATACTCTGAACCTATATCAGAAACTGGTTGGATAAATTCAATGGTTAAGGCCTCATGCCCTTATTCCTATTTCTTTGATGCAGCCTTTATATACATCTTAAAAAGATGTAGGAGATACCTAGAGCCCATTAACATCTTATCAGACAGCTTATATGCTGTCCAAGTGCTCAGAGGCATTGAGGATGCTGTCCTACAACCTCAGAATCCTTCAATTGCCAATCTTCTTGCTGACTTGCAGCTGATTTTACAAACTAGGAAACATTCCATTTACATCCTGCATAGATACTCTAAGCAATGCTGTGCAGGAGGCATATTTGCAGGCAATGACGTGGTGGACTGTGCTTTACAATGCTCCCTTCTTGCTACACCCCTGACAATATCCATGAATTTCTCCACTTACCTGCTAATTCTCTACGTTGCCTTTATGGCCTCACCAGAGAAGAAGCCCGACAGATAGTGAAGCAGTGTGTTCAGTTTCTCCCTCCTCCACCTAGTAAAGGAGTTAATCCAAGAGGTTTATTCTCCAACAATTCATGGCAAATGGACATGACACATGTGGGCCGTGTGGCCATCCACATCTGTATTGACACCTTTTCTAGATTCCTTTGGACCACAGTGACCTCTCATAAGAACATTCCTTCAGTCATTATACATTTGTATAGTTGCTTCTCCTCTTACGGAGTTCCTAATATCATAAAGAACAACAATGGGCCAGCCTATACCTCTAAGCAAATGGCCACCTTCCTTCCACATTCACCATTAAACATGTTACAGGGATTCCCTATAATCCACAGGGTCAGGCCCTAGTGGAATGGGCCCATCATACTCTAAAGGCCACCCTTCTTAAACAGAAAGAGGGAAGAAGTAGACAGAACCCCCGATGGCCCACACAGATGGATGTGGATAAGACTTTATATACTTACAATTTTTGTGCCTTGATAGGGACACCAGCCTCTTTCCAGGAATGATATATTTGGGTCAATCTTATAGACAGGACAGAAAACTAAGCTCCATGAAAACTGCACTGCAAGCACCAGAGAAAATTCAAAAGGTCCTTTAGAAGGACATGGCAGAACATTGGCAAGGTCCATCCTTAGTATTTTGGAGAGGGCTGGGATATTTATGTTCTGCAGGTCCTGATGGGGAAGACTGCTGGATTCAGAAAAAAGGACAAGGAAAGTTGCCGCTATTAAAACAGGGACTTAAAAAGAAGAGAAGGAGATGACCCAGAAGATGCTTAAAACAGCACCATAGCAGAGACATAACTACCCTTGCCAGCCCAGCTTAATGATTGGATCCAACATACTTCTTTCCCAACCCCTTCTATTGTATCCCATCAGCTCTATGTAGCCATTTTGTATTGTTGCTTCTTTTGCTTTTGCCTACTTTGCTAGGATGCTTGATGTGTATTCTTAAAAATTCTTTAGAGTGTTTATGGAAGAGCTTCTCGTTCATCAACATGAGAACACTCAGTTTTATTAATAAAAGAGGGGAGATGTAAGGGTTAAAAAGCCTCTAGAAGCAAGAAATGCAGTTCAAGGCATGTGGGAGGACCTGAAAGATGAGAAGTACCAGGCGCAGGTGAGTCCTAAGTGGAGGTGGGGCATAGCCCCAGGAGGCAGTGTCTAACCCCAGGTACCACCTCTCCCTCCTTTAATATCCTATTACAATTACATTATAGTATACTGAGTATATGCCAACTAGAGTGATTATATCATTATTTCAAACTAAAGTGATTATAATTATTATATCATACTAGATATATGTGAACTAGAGAACCATTATCTCATCAATTCCAGCAAGCTAACACCTTGTTTCAAGTATACTTCTCCAGAGTTCCAGCCCTCTACAGCTGGACAGAGCAAGGTGGGGCTATAATGTTAAACTATCCCCAACAATGCCTTTCCATATTTGTCTCAGGGCAATACTTCAGTCTTTCTCTGCCAACTGCACCCAACCATCTAAGACTGCAGCAGATGCTATCTGTTTTAGTCCCTGAAGTCAACACTTTTCAGATGGCAGAATCTTTCAGCACTAGTTTTCTCCTGATGTTGTCTTGGGAACCATTCCTACATCCCATCCACACTGTGTCTTAGCTGACAATATAATCTCCTCTAATGTTCTGGCTAGCATTCTGGAGGACCTCAGGACCAGCCTTGATTTTAATGGAGAAGTGAAGTGGGCAGGAGAGCCACCAGTAGAACAGTCAAGGATGGAATGTCTCATTTCTAGTCCTTGTTGGCCCTTGTATACCTTACTGTAATTACATTATTACGGCATACTGATTATGTGTGAACTAGAGAAACATTACATCACCATACTAAATACTAATGTATATATATATATATATATATATATATATATATATATATAGACTAGATACTATATATATAAACTAGAAAATCATCTTATCTTATCAATTCCATCAAGTTAACACCTTGTTTCAAGTATACTTCTCCAGAGTTCTGGCCCTCTACATTTCCCACTTTCTCTTGTTTTAGAACACAGATGGTCAGGCCCTTCCTGACTTCTCAGGGAGGATGAGAACACAAAACCAGATATTGTTAGCAGGTTTCCTCTGGACTAAAGGGTCTTATTTGAAACAGGTACATATAAATCCATCAGCATGGGAGGTATTACACAAGTACACAGTAATATAACACAGGCTAGTAGCAATGTAACAAACCACATGAATCAATATGAGGGAATTATACAATTATACAATATAAATCCTAGAAGGAGGGTGTATAAATAACAATCCAGATACATCTCCTTCAGCAGCCAAGAGATAGTCCAAAACCAATCTATTGTCCATTACTTTATGTGTCAGGGAATCCAATGATTCCTGGAGATTTTGAAGTCCTGTAACAGTCTCATTAACAATTTTTCTTGTTCATTAGTACATATAGTCAGAGATGGAAATATCTGATGTTTCTTGGCATTTCCTTTGTTTCAAGAGTCTTTTCCTGTTCTGTTTCTCTCCAATGGACAAGGCAAATATGGCTTGTTTACACCCATCCGATTCCTTCTTCATCTGTAGAGATACAAGCAAACCCTCTCCCCTAAGCAGTTAACCTATCTGATCCCTTCCATTCACCACTTTCTTTTTTTTAATAAATCAATCATTTATTTTTTTAATAACTTTTTATTGACAGAACCCATGCCAGCATAATTTTTACAACATTATCCCTTGCACTCACTTCTGTTTCTATTTTTCCCCCCTCCTTCCACCCCTCCCCAGATGGCAAAGCAGTCCTATACATGTTAAATAGGTTACAGTAGATCTTGAATACAATATATGTGTGCAGAACCAAACAGTTTTCTTATTGCTCAGGGAGAATTGGATTTAGAAGGTATAAATAAGCCGGGAAGAAGAGCAAAAATGCAAGCAGTTTACATTCATTTCCTAGTGTTCTTTCTTTGGGTGTAGCTGCTTCTGTCATCCTTGATCAATTGAAACTAAGTTAGATCTTTTCTTTGTCGAAGAAATCCACTTCCATCAGAATACATCCTCATACAGTATCATTGTTGAGGTATATAATGATCTCCTGGTTCTGCTCATTTCACTCAGCATCAGTTCATGTAAGTCTCTCCAATCCTCTCTGTATTCATCCTGCCGGTCGTTTCTTACAGAACAATAATATTCCATAACATTCATATACCACAATTTACTCAACCATTCTACAATTGATGGGCATCCATTCATTTTCCAGCTTCTAGCCACTACAAACAGGGCTGCCACAAACATTTTGGCACATACAGGTCCCTTTCCCTTCTTTAGTATCTCTTTGGGGTATAAGCCCAGTAACACTGCTGGATCAAAGAGTATGCACAGTTTGATAACTTTTTGAGCATAGTTCCAAATTGCTCTCCAGAATGGCTGGATGTGTTCACAATTCCACCAACAATGTATCGGTGTCCCTGTTTTCCCACATCCCCTCAACATTCTGCGTTATTTTTCCCTGTCATTCTAGCCAATCTGGCAGGTGTGTAGTGGTATCTCAGAGTTGTCTTAATTAGCATTTCTCTGATCAATAATGATTTGGAACACTCTTTCATATGAGTGGTAACAGTTTCAATTTCACATTAAAATTGTCTGTTCATATCCTTGACCATTTATCAATTGGAGAATGGCTTGATTTTTATAAATTAGAGTCAATTTCTATATATTTTGGAAATGAGGCCTTTATCAGAACCTTTGACTGTAAAATGTTTTCCCAGTTTATTGTTTCCCTTCTAATCTTGCCTGCATTAGTTTGTTTGTAGAAAACTTTCAATTTGATATAATCAAAATTTTTCTATTTTGTAGTGAATATTGATCTCTAGTTCTTCTATGGTCATAAACTCCTTCCTCTTCCAGAGGTCTGAGAATAAACTATCCTATGCTCTTCCAATTTATTTATAATCCTATTCTTTATGCCTAGATCACGAACCCATTTTGACCCTATCTTGGTGTATGGTGTTAAGTGTGGGTCAATCCCAGCTTCTGCCATACTAATTTCAATTTTCCAGCAATTTTTGTCAAATAATGAATTTTATCCCAAAACCTGGGTGTTGGGTTTGTCAAACACTAAATAATTAAAAGTTATTGGCTGTTTGTCCTTTGAACCTAACTTTCCATTGATCAACTAGTTACTTTTTAGCCAGTACCAGATGGTTTTAGTAACGCTGCTTTATAATATAATTTTAGATCTGGTATAGCTAGGCCACCTTCATTTGATTTTTTTTCATTAATTTTGAAATTCTTGACCTTTTGTTTTCCATATGAACTTTGTTGTGATTTTTTAAGTCATCAAAATAGTTTTGGGAAGTCTTATTGGTATAAGTGCTAAATAAATAGATTAGTTTTAGTAGTATTATCATCTTTATTATATTTGCTACCCAATCCAAGAACATTTAATATTTTTCCAGTTGGTTAGACCAGACTTAATTTGTGTGGGAAGTGTTTTGTAGTTTTGCTCATAAAGTTTCTGATTTTCCCATGGCAGATAGATTCCTAAATATTTTATACTATCAGTAAAGTTACTTTAAATGGAATTTCTTTGTAACTCTGATTGTTGATTTTGTTAGTATATATAAGAATGCTGATGACTTATGGGGTTTATTTTATAACCAGCAACTTTGAAAATTTTATTTCTAATAACTTTTAATAGAACCTCTGGGGTTTTCAAGTATACCATCATATCATCAGCAAAGAGTGATAATTTGGTTTCTTTTGCCTATTCTTATCCCTTTAATCTCTTTCTCAGCTCTTATTGCCAAAGCTGATTTCTAATACAATATTAAATAGGTAACGGTATAGTGGGCAACCTTGTTTCACTCCTGATCTTATTGGGAATGATTGAGTTTGCCCATTACATATGATGCTTACTGCTGGTTTTAAATAGATGCTACTGATTATTTTAAGGAAAGTCCATTTATTCCTATACTCTCAAGTATTTTTAATACCTCAAGTGTTTTTAATAGGAATGGATGTTGGATTTTATCAAATGCTTTTTCTGCATCTATTGAGATATCATATGGTTTTGTTACTTTGGTGATTAATATGGCCAATTATACTGATAGTTTTCCTAATACTGTACCAGCCCTGCATTCCTAGTATAAATCCTACTTGATCATGGGTGTATTGTCCTAGGGATGATTTTCTGTAGTCTTTTTGCTAATATTTTATTTAAGATTTTAGCATCAATTTCATTAGAGATTGGTCTATAATTTTTTTCTCTTTTTCAACCTACCTGATTTAGTATCAGTACCATGTCTGTCATAAAGGAATTTGTAGGACTCCTTCATTCTATTTTTTTCAAATAGTTTATAAAGCATTGGGACTAATTGTTCTTTGAATGTTTGGTAGAATTCACATGTAAATCCATCTGGTCCTGGGATTTTTTTTTTTAGGGAGTTGATTAATAGCTTGTTCTATTTTTCTGAATGGACTATTTACAATTTACTTCCTCCCTATAATCTGGGAAGCCTATTTTTGGAGGTAGTCGTCCATTTTGCTTAGGTTAACAAATTTATTGGCGTAAAGTTGGGCAAAGTAACCCTTATTATTTCTTAATTTCCTCTTCATTTGGTGGAAGTTCTCCTCATTTTTTAAGACTACTAATTTCATTTTCCTCTCTCCTTTTCTAATCAGATTTACCAAAGGTTTATCAATTTTATTGGTTTTTTTTTTTTCATAAACCAACTCTTAGTTTATTTATTAGTTTAATAGTTTTTTTTTACTTTCAATATTATTAATTTCTCCTTTTAATTTTAGAATTTCAAGTTTATTGATTGGGGTTTTAATTTGGTCTTTTTCTAGCTTTTAAGTTGCAAGCCCAATTCATTGACTTTCTTTCTCTATTTTTGTTCAAGTAAGCTTCTAAGGATATAAAGTTTCCCTTATTACCGCTTTGGCTGCATCCCACAAATTTTGGTATAATGTCTCACCGTTGTCATTATCTTGAGTGAAGTTATTAATTGTGTCTATAATTTGCTGTTTCACCCAATCATTCTTTAAGATGAGATTATTTAGTTTCCAATTACTTTTTATTTATTTACACCTAACTTTTTGTTGAATTTGGTTTTTATTGCATTTGATCTAAAAGAAAGCATTTACTATTTCTGCCTTCCTGCATTTAATTTTGGAGGTCTTTATGTCCTAATATATGGTCAATTTTTGTTAGGTTCCATGAACTGTCAGAAGAAAGTATATTCCTTATTTTAAAACGTGTGGGATTCCTTAAAGCCAATTGTATTATGTTGTATATATAGAATGTTTCTTCAGGAATTGAATCAGGATTATTATCACTGTAATATTCAACTAGTTGCTCTCCCACTAGTCTCCACTTATCTGGCTTTTGTTTTCTTCCTTAGAGAATCAAGGAGACATGCAATCAATATTTCTAAGAATCCAATGATCTGCCTTCCAAGTTACCAACAAACCTTATTTTTATTATCCTAACTATGCTTTGCTACACACTTTCCTTGGGGTGGGGAAGGCTCTTTTCTTAATTTGCCCCATTTTAGTTGCAAAAGTGATTTCTTTACTCACCCTATTTCCTGGTCACAGGGACTTCTCCTCTGAACTTATGATCGAGTAACTCAAGCTGCTGAGTGTAGGTCCTTATGTCCAGGTTTGGGTGTCAAAATGTAAGGTTAGGACTAGCTTTCTGGAGGACCTAAGCCTTGATCTTAGCCAAGGGTGCAGGAGGCAGGAGAGCCACAAGGATGATGGTCAAAAATGGAATGTCTCTCTTTCAGTCTTCTTAGTCCTTATATACCTTATTGAAATTCAATTATTACAGCATACGGATTATGTATGAACTAGAGAATCCTTACATCACCATACTAAGTACTAAGTATATATATGAACTAGAAAACCATCATCTTATCAATTTCACTGAGTTGCACCTTATTGCAAATATACTTCTCCAGAGTTCCAGCCCTCTATAATCTCCTCTTCCTCTCCTGACTTTGGGCAATGAATGAAAAGCAATTATTAAACTCTTGTTCATTTATTGTTATTCAATCACCTTTAGTGACCCCATTTGGGGTTTTCTTGCAATGATACTGGCATCTGCTGGCATGCCAACATTACTCATTCATGAGGTGCTGGGTAACCAGGGGTAATGGGCAGAGAAAGCCAGAAGTTCTGATAAGATTATATCTTATAGATATAATAATTATATTATAGATTATATCTGAGGCAAGCAGGGAAAGTCATTGATGAGGATCAGTTCAGCCTTACAGTCCTACCACTATGGAGGTCTTGGGAAATCTAATCAGAAAATCAAGTTATGATGTCAAATTCCTGAGGTTAAATTTCCCCATAAATATGCCCATGGCCTATTCCATCTTTGCTGGATTCCTTTTAGGCTTAGCCCACCATGACATTTGCCTCTCACCCCTTTCTCCATGCCTTGTGGTGCCTTTCTTGTTATAGCTAATTAACTCTTTTAGTCTGCTAAACTATTCTATGGATTTGGCCTACCAGCTAATGGCAGGTTCCCATCTCATGGCATATTCTCTTCCTCCTGATTAATTGTGAGTTTTATTAAGGAACTTGTCTTTTCTTTGTTAATTATTAAAAACTCCTTTCCTTACTAATTATATCTTTCTACAATGTATTTCATATTTACCACTCTGGATGTCCATCTTACTTCTTTATTTTTATTCCATAACCTCTTCTCATAAATAAAGGTAACTTTTAGCAAAGAAAAAGTCATTCTTCACATGTGTCTTGCACTAAGATGTGCTACACTGACCTCATCTAAATGGTTTACCATTTCCTTCTCAGTTCATTTTATAGATGAGAGAAGAGACAAACAGGGTTAAGTGGTCACACAAGTCACACACACAGGGTCACACAGTTAGTACCTCTCCAAAACTGGATTTAAACTCAGGTCTTCCTGCACTTTTTAAAGCATTTGCTATTTACCAAGCACCACTTAGAGCAGCCCTGGGGACATAAATAAAAGGGCTAGATTGTTCTTGCCCTCAAGAGCTTACATTCCAATCAAGAGAATAATTCTCAGAGAGGATAGTGACCAAGGAAGGGAACTGTAGGATGGGAAGTCTGAGTAAGGCTGTCCTTTGGCATATCATTTCCAGAAACAATGGTAGTGTTCATTTAATTATGGTTCTCAAAACTAGAGGTGGAAGGTGTATGTTGGGAGGAGAGAAATGTCTGGGAGGGAAAAAGGTCTGCACTACCCAAGGTAGAGAAATGGTTCAGGGCAAAGGAGCCTTTGTGGTCGCAGAGAGGGCCAGGGCAAGTCAGGAGCCCTGAAACAGGAGTGAGGGCTGATCAACCACTTCCTCCTAACAGCCGGAGACAGCCCATGAAAGCATCATTAAGCTTTGTTTAGGAAACCCAGCTTAGACCCTGGCCACAAAGGATGGAGCTGAGTGAGCAGGGCCTTGGGCCAAGAGTGAGACCACAGGATGCCTCTGCTGGGCTGTGAGGTCTCTCAAAGGACCTGGTGAACCACATGCAGGTCACAGGAGCTGCTGGGGAACTGAATCAGCCTTCCAGCATTCCAAAAGCTCAGGCTAAAACATTTCCCTTGTCTTGAGCTCTTTCTTCTATATGGGATGTATACAGACCCCTGCCCTGAGTACTTCTGCTCCATGGGGCCCACCTGTGTGTGTGTTGTGAGTGTGTATGTGTCTCTATTTATGTGTGTATATGTGTGTGAGTGTATGTGTGAGTATGAATGTGTTTGTGTATATGTGAATGTAGTGTGTGAGAGAGTATGTGTCTGTTTGTATGTCTCTGTGTGAGCTTTTGTGTGTGCCAGGGGTTCTGTCCCCAATCCCCTGACGCTGGGGAAGGGTCCTGGAGCCTTCCATTACTTCTTCAGCTCATCCTATTCATCCCCACAGCAGCCTTTTGACCCTGCTGACCACCTTCTCCCCAGCCTGCTTTTCTGTGGGTTTCTTCTTGAGGGCCCAGTGGCAAGAGGCTTCTCACTGCTTTCTCTTAAGTCCAGTCCTACACCTCTGACCACTTCAGTCTTTACTGAATCATCAAAGCCCTGCCTTCCAAAAGTGGGGTCCTTTAAGGCCCTTTCAGGGCCCTCTTCTGTCTTCACCTTCTCTTGATCTCATCAGCTCCCTGAGGATTAT
This sequence comes from Sarcophilus harrisii, assembly GCF_902635505.1. Lineage (NCBI taxonomy): Eukaryota > Metazoa > Chordata > Mammalia > Dasyuromorphia > Dasyuridae > Sarcophilus > Sarcophilus harrisii. The sequence goes on from NC_045428.1 coordinate 603,706,684, forward strand.
CCCTTTATGCAGATCTATCCCTCCTCAGCCTCTCCTTAGCTCTAGGATAGCACATCCAACTGCTTAGAGGGCAGACATCCCTCAGCATCTTCAGAGAGCTACAACCCATTTGGAAAGAGCACTGACCCTAGAGTTAGAACAACCTTGTTAACTTTCTGGGAATCAGGAAAAAAGACTCCCATGAAGGCCTAACTGAAGGGGCTGATGGGGAAAGGGAGAACAGGTTAGGAACAGGGACCATGGACAGAACAGGCGTTATGTCATATGTGAGCAAAAATAGGCTGGCCATCAGACTGGAGAGGAGACTCTTTGTGCTAGAGTCCTTGTGGCTGGGCCTGTCCAGCTCTGTTGTCTATCTGTTCATTTACTCACCTAGCTATCCACTCATTTATCTATCAAGACCCCATATCAATCAAACAGTAAGCATCTGTTCAGTGATTACTACGTACCAGACACTGTGCTCAGAGCTAAGGGTAAGCTATCTATCTATTTATTTACCTGCCTATTTATCTCTCCATCCATCCATCTGTATTTCTGTCCATCCATCTACCCATCTATCATTCCATCTCTCCATCCATTCATCTGTCTATCTATTCATGTACCTACCTATCCATTCATCTGTGAGGATATGGAAGACCCTTACCCAAAATGACTACTCAGAGATCACTCAGTAGAAAGCAGAAAGGTTGTTTATTAAAACCTCAGAGAATGAACCATCCCATCATGAGAAAAGAAAGAAAGCTCATGGTAGAAGGGTTAAAGAAGTAGTAAAGATATACAGCTTTTATACAAGAGATTACAATACAAGTAAGAAAGCTTTGAGAAGGGAGGGAGGCTGTTGCTATTCAGAGAGATTGGAATGGAAGGTTTCTGTTTCCCCAAAATCACCTAATTTCTAGGAAACAGAAAATCAGGCCTTCAGGCTTAATCAAGCAGATAGTAGTCAAGCTAATAGACTAAATATCAATAAATGTCAAATACCAATAAATGTCATCAGCTCAGGTTAAGTAAATATGTTTATAGCTGGCCAAGGTTCAAGTAAATATGGGCCTGCACATATACAGGTCATAGAAGAAACACAGAAATAATGAAAATAAAATACAGAAAAAGAATTCATACATTCCTGTAAGTTCTTCACCTTATCTCTCTATTCCACACATCCATCCATCTACCTTTGTGTCTATCCATCCATCTAACTATCTATCTATCTATTCTTTCTTTCTTTCTATCTATCTATCTATCCCTCTGTCTGGTCTGTCTATGTGTTTTAGCAGGAAATATAAACCCTGTTGAGCAGAAATGCTGGGATCAGAAGGCAGTGCAGCATAATGATAGAGCAGTGTGCTTTGAGCCAGCAAGACCCAGCTGAAATACTGTCTTTAAGGCCTCTTGGCTATGCCACATGAGGAGACTCTCAAGGTGCCAGGCTACTCTGAAGTCACAGAGAAGGTGCTAGCCAGATCTGTGAGAGGAAGCTTCTCCCATGGAGTCACTGCACCAAGATAACCTCCAGGCCCATCCTTCTCCCTCTCCTACATGAATTATCTCCAAATAGTCTTCATGGAAATACCAGTGCCCTCACACACAGGACCAAGCATGTGCACATTCACAGAATGAGGAGACTGCTCCCTGATCCTCACATGAGGAGTGGCCATACTTCAGGAAGCCACAACAAAGCCAGCCAAAGGGGACACTTGGGAGAGTCCAGACTCCCAAGTGTCCTGATGCTCAACAAATTGACTCTAGAGCTTTCTCAAGCCCACACAGGCCAGACAAGCCAGGAGGGCAGGACACCAGGATGCCCCTGGCCATCTCACCTGCTCAGATCTTCTCCAGTGATTTTTACTGAGGAGGAGGATAGGGTAAGAGAAATGACTTGTCTCCCTCCCTGTCCTTTCTCAAGATCTCTCCCAAGCCCTTTCTTTGGGAAAATCTCAGCCCCCAGATGTCCACAATGCCCAGTCATCCTTCTCAGAGATGGGGCCCACAAGAGGATCCCCATCCTAGAGCACAGTAAAGCAGTGAGCTTGGCCCAATGCCTCAGCTGGTCTCTGGGGCCTAGCACCCCACCCAGGCTATGTCACTAGCAGGGCCAGAGCCCTGAAGTTTGAAAGCAAGCTGATAGAGGAGAGTTGAGGACAACAGTGGGCAGTCAGCACAAGACCTCTGGGCTGAGGGACCTAGGAATTGAATCTCCCCTCTGGAAGGTACCTAAAGGTAGCCTTGGGAGAAATCATTTGGGATCCCTGCGTTTCAGGTTGGACTGGATAAGAGTGAAAATTGTGCGATTCTATGGTGCTTCCTGTTGTAGTATAGGTGTGTACTAATTCTTTGTCATTATCTCAGGTCTCCCATTTCACAGATAAGGAAACTGAGGCAGTCTGAGGCTAGAAGATTCACCCAGGCCACAAAGCTAGTAATACCTAAGCTAACGTTGAAGCTCAGATCTTCCTGAGTCCAGACCAGCTGTCTCTAGTCCTAGCTCATATTTGAGCCCCTGCCAGCTCTCCACATGCCCTAATTTGTCCTTGGGATGTCCTATACCCCACTCCTATGGGGAGCAGGGTTCTGCCCTCAGAATCCCTTCTTCCAGGATACCCAGGGCCAGGGTCCTGGAGATGAGAGCCATCCTGCTCCTTTCTGGAGCATCCAGTACAGAGGTGATGGTGGGAGACTCCTGATGGTGGGAAGAGAAGCCACGGAGAATCCCTCCTCCCCAGAAGTCAGGTGCTGCTTTCACAGAGGAACCTCAGTCTCTGGTCTGGGTTTTGATTTCCAGAAATAGCCACCAAACCCCTCCTCAGCTCAGTCACATCAGCATTGGGAGAAACGTGGCCTTCCCATGCTGAGGCCTAAATAACCACCCTGGCTGCCCTCAGTGGAGGATGAATAAATAATTAGAAAAACAGAGAGAGCCCAGAGTAAACAAGGAGGAAATCAAGGCTTTCAAGGGTCCCATTTGAGGAAAAGAAATTGAAGAAAGGAGTCATCAACTCATAAACTTTTGAAGACTCTGGTATAACCTCAGCTGCTGTTAAGTGCTATTTTCACACTCAACTACTGCTAATCAATCCTGGTTCCTAGTTCTAATCAGAGAAGCTCTGATAAATATTACAAATCTTACCTCTGTTTTGAGTTCTCCAGAATCCTCCAGCCGCTATCTCATATGGACACAGTTTGAGTACAACAGAGCATCGGAAGGTTTGGCAGACAAGCTTAGACTTTATTCACGTGGTATACACCTCACTCTATGACCTCCTGCACTATCTTAGTATCTCTCCACAAGGCCAGAGCCCCAGGTAGAAAAAGAGATCAAGTCCTTCCTCCTCTGAGCTTAAATAGGGTCTTTGAGGTAACTGGCATAAGCCAATCAATGATGCAGATTACATCCGAACTTGACAGGAGATCAGAGTAATTAGGATTCCTGCCTTGGCTGACACTGACAAGGAAGTCCCTATGTACTCATACCCAAACACATCTGAGGGACCACTAGACCATTGGCCTACTTACATCCGATTTGTGCTTGCCAGACCTTTCTAATGAACACTTAGAAGCTGCCATCATGTCCCAAGTGTTTTGTGCCTTGAGCCCTAAAGCTAGGCTCTGCCTCTCGTTTCCCCAAGTCATTCTAGATTATGATGCCCAATGGAAGCCTCCATTGCATTTTGGACATGGGGTTTAGGGTCTTGTTTTCCCACCCTGTGTTTTATGCCAACATTGAGCTTTCAGATGCCCTACTTTATCACATTGAAAGCATTGACAAGTCTCTCTGGAAGTCCCTTGCCAAAAGGTTCACTATCTTCCATGTTCTGCATCATTGCATGGGTATAAAAGATATTTGTGACCACTGTGGAACAGCGTCTTATATCTCCTCTAAAGGAGCATCCCTGTGTAATCCTAGTACAATTCTTCTACGAACTTCATTAGCATTTTCTCTAACAAGTTGTCTTTTCATAATTTCTGTTGCTACATTTTCATCAATAGTTTGTAGGACAGCTGTCTATGAACATTCAAGAAATCAGCAAAGGGTACATTTGGAGCTTGTGCTATTTTCGTGAAGTCTTCCCCTCTTCCTTCCTGGCGGTGCCCCATCCTTTGATAATGGTAGCAGCAATTTGCTATAATGTAATTAATCTCTGCTAAAGTGTCGGCATAAGGACCTACACCTGTTAGTTGGTCGCAGGTGACTGGTATATTTACCAGGTTGCCTATTTCTTTGGGCTTTTATCCTACAGAGTTCACTATACTCAGTGCCGCAACAAGTACTGTACAGGTTCTAAACATATTCTTGCTATAAATTTCCCATCATTAGGTTAAAACCTCAAAAGCCTGATTCTCTAATGCCATCTTAACATAAGATGATGTAGACCTATAAATAGTGCAAGCCTTTTCAGATCTTTGATAATTTGTAGATTAAAAGTAGTGTGTCTTGTTTTGTATTGACCTGAAGACTTAGGTCTTCAATCACAGGGCATGCTTCTGTTTTAAATCAGACATATTCTGCCCTCCTTCTTGGGCTTTAAGTGGTGCCTTTTGCAATCCAGTCAAGGGGTGTTACTTGTGGAGAGGTGCTGATGATATCACTGCCCTTCCAACTCCTCCTCCTCCTCCCTCCACCCAGGTAGGTGAAATTGATGGGGAGTGTCAAGAGCCTCCTTGGGTATAGGGAGGTGAAGCTGAGCTGTGAGAGTGAGAATCACCACATCCTTTAAGGTCACTCAACTCTCCATGCCTTTTGGTTATTTTGTCAGTATCATCCCCCTTCTCCTCCTCTTTCTCCTCATCTTTCCTTGTCTAATTGCTCTCCTTAAAACTTTTCTTTTTTTTTTTTTTTTTTAGAACACGTGGGATTCTTTAAGGCCGATTGTATTATGTTGTATATATAGAATGTTTCCTTAGAAATTGAAGCAGGGTCATTATCATTATAATATTTACTTAGTTGATATCCTACTAGTTTCCAATTATCTGCTTCTATTTCTTCTTCCTTGCAGAACCAAGAGGATGTGCAATGTTTCTAAGAGTTCACCAATCAGTTCCCAAGTCAGAAGCAATCCTTGCCTCTTCATTAGCCTAAGTATGCTTTCTATAGACCTCCTTCAGGTTGGGCGTGGGGATGGAGGAGCCTCTTTTCCTAGTATCTGTCCCATTTCAGTGAGAAGAAAAAGTTACTACTTTAGCCCTTAACCAAGTTTACTGCTTAGGCTATTTTAAAACTCATCCCATTTCCAGGTCACAGGGACTTCTTCACTGAAATTACACTCCAGCTGCATGCAGGTCCTGGGTCCACTTTGGGCACTAATATATAATGACCAGGCTAGCTCTCTGGAGGGCCTTGGGATCAGTTAGTCAGAATCAATCAACATGCCACGTGGCCCATCAAAGATGAATTCTGGACTCTGGAGTCAGAGCCTAAATCTTCTCTCCTCAGCATGCTGCCCAGGAGACTCTAACCTCTCCCACCTCCCTCCCATCCTTACCTCACCCATCAGTTACCTCACCACCACATTCAGCAATTGCTGATCGTGAGGAGAGCTATCACATCACTATATCATATAGAACCATTATCTCCCATTGAGTAGGAAGTTAGTCTTAAGTTCTCTGTTGTCTTACATTTAAATACACCTTTTCAGAGTTCCAGCTTTGTAGAAGATCATTGTGTCCCTGGTTACTTGTATTGGGCTCATGGCTTCTAATGACCATTTGATCTGATTATAGAAATATGCTATAAGAGGAAAAAGCAGGGACATGAATATAATAGCATTAAAACCAAGTCTGATCATATAGCAGCAATTCCCTCATAGCCAGACTCAGGAACAATCATGTAGGAATTGGGAACTGGAAACTGAATCAGAAGGCTCCCACCTGAAGCTAGGGGTTTCAGACTGTCCCCCAACTCTTGACCAGATAAGTCATCCATCTAGACATGGCAGGAAGGAATTGTCAGAGTAATCTATGGCATTTCTCTCAATTAGTGGGTTACTGCCTTAATGATCAGTAGAATTTGGAACTGAAAACAATATCAAGTACAGTCCCAAGAATTTTATCTCTAATAGCAAATTCTACTAATCTAAGCTTAGGGCTAGATACCTTATTTTAAAAAGCTTACCAAGACTTACACACACGAGATTTTTGTTTAACATGTTTTATACGTTTAAACTGATCCTGTGGCAAAGGATCAATCATTAAACCAGCTTACAAATTCTTAGTAAAGGCATTCCTTGTTTAAAAATTATAAATCCTAAATAGGCCCATTTCTCAGAGTAAGCTGACCTTGCTTGCTCTGATATATTCAAGAGAACTTATAAGCTTACAGATCAAGGAGAACTGACAGAGACCCCAGGCAAGGGGCTGAGTTTATTGTTGCTACCCCAACTATTCTTAGTGCTTTGGTGGACTGTGCTGTTTGATACTGTGAGTGTTCTTCTTTTGTATAATATGATGGTTCTCTTGATAGCAAGTTTCTTGGGAGGTTTTCTGGAGGCAGCCTTAGTATCTGTTCAAAGTAATAATCTCCAAATCAGCCAGGTGTTAAAAGTTCAAATCTTTTAGTGTCTCCTTCAATATAGCCTGGTTAGTTTTCTTAGAGGCCTCACTCCTTGGTTATTGTATATAGGATACATAGGATGTAGGACTGCTTGACATCTGGGGAGGGGTGAAGAGAGGTGTGAGGGACCACATATTTTAAAAATCAGCTTGAGTCAGGAATTCAGGTTAAAGGAAAATCTTCAATCTTTATTCTCAGTAGAGGTAAAGAAGGATCGGAGGTAAAAGGGAATCAGAGGTAAAGGGAGATTAGTAATGTCAGTAGCTGCTTCAGAAGCCAGCCAGACCAGAAGTCACGAGACCAGAAGCCACCAGAACAGAACCCAGCCAGCAGTCTCTCTCCACCTCTCTTCCTGCCCCTCTGCCTCCACCCACCAAAATCATCATTTCCTATACAACACATCAGCCACAGAGAGTGGGTGGGGGCCATTCTTTCTCCAAGCATATATATTAATAGAGTATGGTCCAATTACTATTTAGCCTCACATGCTTGGGACCTCAGTGCATCAACTCAAGCCTCAGCCCATTACATCTCCCACTTTCTTTTGTTTTAGAAGGTATAAACAACATTCACACATACGCCTTCTTCAGGAGGGAGGGAAAAGTTGGAACAAAAGAGAGTGTAAGAGATAATGTTGTAAAAAACAATTACCCAGGCATGGGCTCTGTCAATAAAAAGTTATAATTTAAAAAATAATAATAAATTATCTCATCACCTGGTAAGATAAAAAAAATTGCGTTATTTAGTCTTCAACTACTTTTTCATTCTGTCTTCAGGAACCTTTGTTCAATGTTATTTTTGATTACACTGTGATAAATGATATGTTTGGTATTTCTGCTTTCCAGTCATTTGTGTGTGTGGGGGATTCTTTATACCCCCATATGAGATCATTTGTTATAAATCTGCTATGTAGTGAAGAATGTGTAGATATCTTTATATTGCCATTCATTTATTTCCAAAGATCTAGTATCTCTAATTTTCCTAAAGTTTTATTCAAATCATTATTCATAATTTTGTTATATTTGTCTAAGTCTAAAAGGTTAGATTGAAGATCCTAACTGTTACAGTTCTGCTAAATATTTTTCCTCCAATCTGGTAAATTTCTCCTTTTAATATTAGATTCTCCACAAGTAGTGTAAGAATGGATAACTGATATACTGAATAAAATAATTTCAATCAAAGATTTTGAATGAAATAGGAAAAGCTCTTTGAAGTATCACTGATGAATTAGCATTTCAGTTGAGAAGAGTTCATTCAAGAAGTTGGAGAAAGAGAGACACGGAGAAGTGACTCGATCTGGTTTGTGGGATGAAGAATTGGAATACTCAGGACAGCTCCCAACTTGTGCTTATGGTGAGGAATAATTTCTCCTGATTCTTTTCTCTTTGGAATGGATGAGAAAGACTATATGGCATCACTTGTTCCTGTGACCTTTCAGTGTCCCCAAGGATGGGGCAATTTTTAGAAAGCACTGATAGGGTTTTCTAAGAAGAGAAACTCAAATCTGACCAAATCAATGCAAGTTGTCTCAAGAATTGTCCATAAGAGGCTCCTTTCAACTCAGTCATATGTGAGTAGCTCCAAAGCCCTCTGCTGGCTACTGGGAGCTTCTTTTTCATCCTGACAAGAGGTTTCTGACTTTCATCTGAGCCAGTATCAACGGAGTTGCCAATGTAGTTGTATGTCACCCAGACTTGAGTAATGAGCTTCACACCTGCCTGGTCCTGTGCCATAAACTTGTTTTGCCATAAAACTGTGGTATGCTTCAGAATCATGACCCTCCCAAAAGCAATCTTAAGTTGGAGTCACATCTGCCCTGGCTCCCACATCTGGCCTTTTGTGATTATAGCTGTCCCTCCTCCCAATTCCTTTCCCCAGTCCAAAATAGTAGAATATCAGGGAGCACTTTACAATGTACAGAATGCCCTGCTGAGCCATTCAGTCAGCTACATGGATCAAACACAACTAGTAATGCCTGGAGCCTAGCTAGGCTCCTTTATGAGACAGATGAACAATGATAAATATAACAATAACCATAACAAGGAGGCACAGGTAATAAGTGCTCTTCATCAGAAAGCTTGAGGATTTACTATCAGCACCCTGGAGGAAGCACACAATCACCAAATTTACAGATCCAAGCACCTCCAAAGTGTTCAACATGGGCAGGGCCTGTTCAACTTCTTTCTCATTTCTGAAGTCATGTCTATCTTTAGGTTTGGTGTATGACCTGAGGCTGAAGCTGGGGCTGAGACAGAAAGGAGGAACTTGAGAGAAAGCCAGACCTGGCAGGGAACATTATAAGAGGAACAGCTGCTAATCCCTAACCTGAATGAAGTCCTCTGCAATCTTCCCATAAGCAGCTGCCAGAGGGTTGCTGAGGGAGAGGCAGAAGCACTTCACTAAGTAGTGTGGGCAGGCAGATACCTTCCTAAGAAAGGCTGCCAAGGAGGCTTCTCTTCCATCAAAGAATAAAACTTGTTTTGCCATTTAGTTCAAGTTTTAATATGATTTGCTTTTGTTGTTGCTGTTGCTTTTGCTTCAAATGAATGTGACCTCAGGCTGCATTTTCCACTGCTGACACAATTTGCACATGACCACACCAGGATTTTGTGAGTATCTCTACTCATTTGTTCCTGTTTCTCTTCTCCCTTTCTCTGGAAGTCCATTAGGAGGAGGGAAAAGAAGCACATATTATAAAGAAGGAAAAGTGGATTTCTTTCCTACACCTGGGAATAGCTGGTGTTGCCTTAAGATGAAGCCCAAAATAAGCTTTATGTACATGCCCCTTGTAGCTTGCTGAGCAGGTCTTGGCTTTCAGATACACCTGAACAACACTGGATCTCACATCCAATGAGAAAGATTTCTTTTTAAGTGATAGCAGCAGCTGTCTAGAGCAGAGGTGTAATCCCTTGTTTCTCCTAGTCAGTATTTTCTTCTCCTTCCATGAGTATTCCCTTAAGCAAATCCCATTTGTTGACCTGAGGAGAACCACTCTGAGGCACTTCATTGCTGGTGTTCATGGGTAAGCACATCAGGATCTACTAGGAGCTTTTGCAGACAATCCATCATGGCCCTGGCTGTGCTGCTTCTGAGGCTCGGAGGGCCATTCTCAGGATGCTTCTTCAGGCTACATGGACAAGCTTAGCCCAAATGCTAACAGGGCAGTGGCTATAGTTCCCGAATAGGGTGAGATGGTATTGGTCTGATCACTCACATTCATACATACTCTACCTTGAACCCAATATAGTAAAGTCATTTTGGTCATTCAGAACTGTGCTGTACTCAGGACTACCCTCTTAATGGGAAAAGGCAAAAAAAAAAAAAAAAAAAGGAAAAAAGTTTGCAAGTGATCTCTATATCACACGCATTTAGGAGTTAAGGTTACAATAATGCAGGAAGGGAAGGTTTCTATAATAAGACTGTATCTTCCTAAGTCTCAGTTAGCGATAATTAGTTATGTGGTATATTTTTCATTTTGATAGATTACATTTATCCTTTTGAAAATTGCCTATTCATGCCTCTTAACCATTTATCTACCAAGGGCATATATATACATATATGTATATATGCCTAAACATATATATATGTGTATATATACCTACACATATATGTATATGTATACTCTACATATATATATTATATACACATATATGTACCAATTGCCTATATCAGAACTTTTTAGATAAATGTGTTATGTTTTTCCCCAATTATTGCAGAGCTATTCTCTCTCTGATGATCTCCAATCTTGCATCTCCAATTGCCTACTGAATCTCTTGAACTGTATACCCTACAGACATCTTAAACTCAGTATGTGCAAAACTGAACTCATTATCCTTTCCCCAAAATACCCTCCTATTCTAAGTTCCTATTGCTTTTAGAATACCACTATTCTCCCAGTCACCCAAGTTTTTAATCTAGGTATCATCGCTGATTCCTTACTCTCTTATAGCCATATACAATCTGTTGCCAAAGCCTGTTGACTTTGCCTTTATAATATCTCTTCCATATTTACCTTTCTCTCCTTTGACAGTGCCATCTGTCTGGGACAGGGACCACAGCCTTTCATAGCTGAACTATTTCAAAAGCCCACTGATTGGACTCCCCACAAGTTCCTCCCCATTCCAAGCCATCCTCAACTCACAACTCAAAATAATCTTTCTAAAATGCAAGTGTGGCCATGTGCACTTCTTACTCAACAAACTCTAGCATTCCCTATTCCTCCAAGATCAGATATATAATCTTTTATTTGCCTTTCAAAGCCTTTCATAACCTACCCCACACACTTTCCAGTCTTCTTTTACTATAAACTCCTTACCTGTGTTCAATATGATTCTGCTTCCTTGCTATGCCTTGAACCACACACTCCATCTCCAAAATCCAAGCATTTTCAACGATTCTATGCCTGGAATATTCTCCTTTCTCATTACTGCCAGCTTCCCTGGCTTCCTTCAAATTCAGGGAGGGAAAAATTCCTTCTACAGAAAGCCTTTCCCTTTCCTCTTTAATTCCATTGCCTTTTCTCTGTTGATCATTTCAAATTTGTCCCATATATAATTTGTTTGTACAGAATTGTTTGCATGTTGACTCCCCATTAAACTGTGAACTCCTTGAAAACAAAACTGAAGGGACTGCTAGGTGGCACAGCCCAGAGAGTACCAGCCCTTCAGTCAAGGGAACCTGAGTTCAAATTTGGTCTCAGACACTTAACACTTCCTTAGCTGAGTGACTCTGGGCAAGTCACTTAACCCAAATTGCCTCAGGAAAAAAAACCCTGTCTTTTGTCCTTCTTTGTATCATCAGTACTTAAAAGAGTGTCTGGGAAGTATTGTTTCCTTAATAAATGCTAATGTTTATCTCACTTTTTTCATCCTTTTTTTCTTTCTGGGCAGATTCACTGATCATCAGCCTGTTCTTTCACTAGCAGGTTCAAAAAATGTACTCAGTGTGAGAGATGGGCTCTGTGGGAAAACGTTAAGTACCAGAGTATTTTATATTTCATCCTACGACTACAGAAGATATCAGAGCATTACCTTTTAATGGGTTGCCTGGGATGAGTTAGAGGACTGGCCTTTTGTAATTGCATTGTCCACTCTGGACACCTTCTTTGCATGCATATAGGAGAGTCAAAGACTAGTAGGTTTTGTGCCATGGCTGATTGTGTGGAGGTGACCAAGAAAAATGACTAATCAGTTGGTTGGTTGCTTGATTGGTTATTGCTCTTTGTTCTCAAAGAAAATCAAACTGACTTTACTATGTTGGAGTCATGGTAGAGTGGGTCTGACTGTGACTGATCAGACAAATAGGAGCTCAGAAGGCTCTGCCACAGGTCAGGCACAGATAGTCCACCTGAACTTTGGAGTGGAGATGTCTCCAAATTTGCACATCTCTAAATCCCATGTTCTTCTATGCTACTGCAATTCTGCTTTGCTCATAGAAAACAGTGCTATCCCTTAGGAAGGCACGCCATGGTAAGCGATCCTGTATCACTGTCTCCATGTCATGCAATTAATTGCATGCAAAAGGTTCTTCAGAGAGACCTTGAGAATATCTTTTATCACTCTTTCTGAATTCCACCTGAGTACTTGTCTTGTGTGAATTCTCTGTAAAGGAATCTTTCAGCATTTGAATGTGACCAGCCCATCAGAGCTGCACTCTCTCAGTAAAGTCTGAATGCTTGACAATTCAGCTTGAGAAATGACCTCAGAGTCGGAACTCTATCCTGCCAGGTAATCTTTAGAATCCTCCTCAGACAAAAGCGATTGAGTTTCCTGGCATGGCGCTGGTTCACTGTCTAGGTTTCACAGGCATGCGACAATGAAGTCAGCACACGGCTCTGTAGTCCTTCAGTTTGGTAATTACTCTAATACGTCTTCTTTCCCACACTTTCGTTTGAAGCCTCCCAAACAATGAGCTATCTCTGGCAAAGTGTTTGTCAACACCATCATCTCTATGGATGTCCCTGGAAAGTATACTGCCAAAGAAATTATCCTTTCCACTGATTCACAATTTCTCCATTTGCTCTGACCAGTGGTTTTGTTGATGGTTTTGTTGGTGTGCTGCTCTCTCTTGGAGAGTCTCTGTTTTCTTAGTGTTCATTGTTAGACCAAAATTAAGAGAAGGGTACATTCTACAGACTGCTGGAGACCTTAGATGTTGTCGGGATGCAGGGAAAGGAGCTCTGAAGAAAAGATCAACTGCAACCTGTGCGTATGGAGCTATCCAAGGTTCTAGCAAAACCTGGGGAGAAGGTCACTGCAAATTCTTTGGGTGAAGAAGGAAGTGAGAAACATTTATTTTAAATGGTAATCCTTCCTAGAGGATGAACAAAATATGGAAGATAAGAGTTTCCTTTGGAAAAGGTCTGTCTCCTCTCATAAGGCAAGATTTCTCCAGTCTCTTTTCTATCAATCTCTGTGAGAACTCACTAGTATCTCTTTTAAAACGTAAATTGTTAATTGACTTGGCTTCCTATATTACCACATTGGAAGTAGAGTGACTACTAATGGGAACATTGATCTGCTGTTTCCAACCCAGTTTGATTCAGCTTCCCTTTAAGCAATCTGGTCCTCTCCCCAACATACACATCCACTGGGGATCCACTATATTAATACCATAGTACTGACACCTCTGATGGACATAACTCATAATTTCCAAGCTCAAAAGAACCTCTAGTCACAGCTTCCCCAGCAGTAGGGATTATAATGCGAACCACCATCTTTTGCTGAAGTGAGCTTCCAGTGCCCTTTTTAGAATGATCTATCCCAAACCAAATAAATGAAGAAACAGAAAGAAGTCCTAGGGGAAGAGAACCAGATCTTAAGTGTTTTGAAGACCTCAGAATTTGAACAGAACAAAACAGGTGGTAAAAATCTGGTTCCAAGCAGTGAAATTTCTGTGTCTCTACTGCCCTCTCCTGGCTTCTGGCTAGAGAACATTTGCATTTTAACAGATGCTTCAGATTTTTATTTAAAAGCAGCTAGATACAAGTTCTGCTATTTATCTAGGTCTGCTGCATTTGGAAAAACAAACTTCACACCGCGCTACCTGGAGCCACAATGCTGAGCCATCGAAACTGTGGCATTCGGTCATTCTCTCCCATCCCTACAGGAAGGCAGATCCCTCCTCAAGGGAGGAAACAAAGGCACATTTGCCCTGGATGCAGATCCACCTATAAGGTGGGTGAAATTCTAAGGTCCCAGTTTCTCCTTCCTCAATGACATTTATTTTTATAATAGTATAAGCTGCTTTAGGGGATATTTGGCAATCTAAAAGTATTCTTCCACACTTCCATCAGCAGATAAATGAGGCACACCATGCCAGTGAAAACTAAATTATTATGGTATCTTTTCAAAATGATTCCTCATAAATATATTAATTATCGTAAGAGAACACAGAGAAAACTTAGACATTGTGGGACAAAAGAATGAGTTGTTTTCTACATCAATATCACCTCTCCATGCAACTGTTAAAGCATTATGCACACAGAGAATCAATTAAATTCACTTGACAAGTAGGGACAGGCAAGTCTATGTCTGGGACTCAAAAGTAATATCACCAGATTCTGGGTGATGGTTATTCCCAGGGCTTGAAGAGAGGGTTCCACTATACCCTGGGGATTTGGGAATATTTCTTTCGCTACAGCCTTCAGCTTGCTCTCTTTTCTGCTCCATTTCCTTGATGTCTGCATTCACCACTATCAGAAGCCTGTAACTTGGCACCACAGTTCAATTTAACCACTTAATATTGACTAACGTTTACAAAAGAATATTTTCTTTTTTACTTTTTTTTGAGATAAGTTTTGAGAAATATTTTGTTGGCAGAACATATGCCTGAGTAATTTTATACAACATTATCCCTTGCAATCATTTCTGTTCCGACTTTTCCTTCACTCCCTCCATCCCTCTCCTAGATGGCAAGCAGTCTTATATATGTTAAATATGTCATAGTATATCCTAGATACAATATATGTGTGCAGAACTGAACAGTTTGCTTGTTGCACAGGGAGAATTGGATTTAGAATGTAAAATAGCCTGAGGAAAAAAATTTCAAACACTTCACACTCATTTCCCAGTGTTCCTTCTCTGGGTGTAGCTGCTTCTGGACATCATTGATCAATTGAAACTGAGTTAAATTTTCTCTTTGTCGAAGATACCACTTCCATCAGAATACATCCTCATACAGTATTGTTGTTGAAGTGTATAATGATCTCCTGGTTCTGCTCATTTCACTCAGCCTCAGTTGATTTAAGTCTCTCAAGCCTCTCTCTATTCATTGGTCATTTCTTACAGAACAATAATATTCCATAACATTCATAAACTACAATTTACCCAACCATTCTCCAATTGATGGGCATCCATTCATTTTCCAGTTTCTAGCCACCATGAAAAGGGCTGCCACAAACATTTTGGACATACAGGTCCTTTCCTTCTTTAGTATTTTTTGAGGATATAAGACCAGTAGTATCACTGCTGCATTAAAGGGTAAACTGGTATGCACAGTTTGATAACTTTTGGGGCATAATTCCAGATTGCTCTCCAGAATGGTTGGATTCATTCATAACTCCACCAACAATGCATCAGTGTCCCAGTTTTCCCTCATCCCTCCAAAATGCATCATTATGTTTTCCTAACTTCTTAGCCAATCTGACAGGTGTGTAGTGGTATCTCAGAATTGTCTTAATTTACATTTCTCTGATTAATAGTGATTTGGAACATATGAGTTGAAATAGCTTCAATTTCATCATTGGAAAATTGTCTGTTCATATCCTTTGGCCATTTATCAATTGGAGAATAGCTTGATTTCTTATAAATTAGAGTCAATATAGATTGCCCAACTTTGGAAGTGAGGCCTTTATCAGAAGCTTTAACTGTAAAAATATTTTCCCAGTTTGTTGCTTGCCTTCGAATTTTGTTTGCATTAGTTTTGTTTGTACAAAGGCTTTTTAATTTCATGTAATCAAAATTTTCTATGTTATGATCAATAATGATCTCTAGTTCTTCTTTGGTCACAAATTCCTTCCTCCTCCACAAGTCTGAGAGGTAAACTATAATATGTTCCTCTAATTTATTTATGGTCTCGTTCTTTATGCCTAAATCATGGACCCATTTTGATCTTATCATGGTATATGGTGTTAAGTGTGAATCCATACCTAATTTCTGCCATACTAATTTCCAGTTTTTCCAGTAGTTTTTATCAAATAATGAATTCTTATCCCAAAAGTGAGGATATTTGGATTTGTCAAACACTAGATTGTTATAGTGATTGACTATTTTATCTTGTTAACTTAACCTATTCCATTGATCAGCTAATCTATTTCTTAGCCAATATCAAATGGTTTTGGTGACTGCTGCTTTATAATATAGTTTTAGATCAGTTACAGCTAGACCACCTTCATTTGATTTTTTTTTTCATTAATTCCCTTGAAATTCTCAACCTTTTGTTCTAACATATGAATTTTGTTGTTATTTTTTCTAGGTCATTAAAATAGTTTCTTGGGAATCTGATTAGTATGGCATTAAATAAACAGATTAATTTAGGGAATATTATCATCTTTATTATATTCGCTCAGCCTATCCAAGACCACTTAATATTATTCAAATTATTTAAATCTGAATTTATTTGTGTGGAAAGTGTTTTGTAATTTTGCTCATATAATTCCTAACTTTCCTTTGGTAGATAGATTCCCAAATATTTTATGCTATAGACAGTTGCTTTGAATAGAATTTTTCTTTGTATCTCTTGCTGTTGGATTTTGTTGGTGATGTATGAAAATGCTGAATGTATTTTTGCAACTTTGACTAAAAGCTATGAATTATTTCTAATAGATTTTTAGTAGAATCTCTGGGGTTCTCTAAGTATACCATCATATCATCTGCAAAGAATGATAGTTTGGTTTTCCTCATTACCTACTCTAATTCCTTTATTCTGTTTCTGACCTCTTATTACCAAGGCTAGCATTTCTAATACAATATTGAATAATAATGTTGATAGTGTCAACTTTGTTTCCTTCCTAATCTTACTGGAAAAGGTTCCCGTTTTTTCCATTACATATGATGATTACTGACAGCTTCAAATAGATGCTCCTGATTATTTTAAGGAAAAGTCCATTTATTCCTATCCTCTCAAATGTTTTATTAGGAATGGATGTTGGATTTTATCAAATGCTTTTCTGCATCTGTTCAGATGATCATATGGTTTTTGTTAATTTGGTTCCTAATATAGTCAATTATGCTAATAGTTTTCCTAATATTAGACCAGACCTTCATTCCTGGTAGAAATCCTACTTGGTCATAATATATTATCCTGGAGATAATTTTCTGTAATCTTTTGCTACTATTTTATTTAAGATTTTAACATCAATATTAGAGAGATTCGTCTATAATTTTCTTTCTCTGTTTTCAACCTACCTGGTTTAGGTGTACCATGTCTGTGTCATAAAAGGAATTTCGTAGGACTCCTTCAATTCCTGTTTTTTCAAATGTTTATATAGCATTGGAGTTCATTATTCTTTAAATATTTGGGAGAATTCACATGTAAATCCATCAAGTCCTAGGATTTTTCTTAGGGAGTTGGTTAATAGCTTGTTCTATTTCTTTTTCTAAAATGGGACTGTTTAAACTATTTACTTTCTTCCTCTAATCTGGGCAAGCTATATTTTTAAAAGATATTCTTCCATTTCATTTAAGTTATCTAATTAATTAGCATAAAGTTGGGCAAAATAACTCCTAATCATTGCTCTAATTTCCTCTTCATTAGTGGCGAGTTCTCCTTTTCATTTTAAGACTAACAATTGATTTTCTTCTTTCCTTTTTTTAGACATATTTACTAAAGGTTTGTCTATTTTGTTGGTTTTTTCATAGAACCAACTCTTAGTTTTATTAATTAATTCAACAGTTTTTTTTTAACTTTCAATTTTAATGATATCTCCTTTTATTTTTAGAATTTCAAGTTTAGTGGTTGACTGGGGGGGTTTAATTTGTTCCTTTTCTAGCATTTTTGGTTTCAAGCCCAATTCATTAACCTCTCTTTCTCTATTTTATGCAAGTAGGCCTCTAGAGGTATAAAATTTCCCCTTATTAGCGCTTTGGCTGCATCCCACACATTTTGGTATGATGTCTCATTATTGTCATTTTCTTGGGTGAAGTTACTAATAATGTCTACAATTTGCTATTTCACCCAATCATTCTTTAGAATGAGATTATTTAGTTTCCCATTATTTTTTGGTCTATTTACCCCTGGCTTTTTATTGAATGTAATTTTCATTGCAACATGGTCTGAAAAGGATGAATTCTAGCTCTAGTTCTGCCTTACTGAATTTGAGTTTGAGGTATTTATGTTCTAATATATGATCGGTTTTTGTATAGGTTCCATGAACTGCTGGGAAGAAAGTGTACTCCTTTCTGTCTCCATTTAGTTTTCTCCAAAGATCTATTATATGTAACTTTTCTAGTATTCTATTTACCTCTTTGATTTCTATCTTATTTATTTTGTGGTTGCATTTATCTAATTCTGAGAGTGTAAGCTTGAGGTCTCCCACTATTATGGTTTTGCTGTCTACTTCTTGCAGCCCTCTTAATTTCTCTTTTAGGAAATTAAATGCTACACCACTTGGTGCACATATGTTTAGTATTGATATTGCTTCATTATCTATGCTACTCTTTAACAAGATATAGTGCCCTTCCTTATCTCTTTTAATTAGATCAATTTTTGTTTTTGCTTGATCTGAGTTCAGGATGGCTACTGCTGCTTTTTTTACTTCACCTAAAGTATAGTAGCTTCTGCTCCAACCTTTTACCTTTACTCTTATTGTGTCTCCCTGCTTCAGGTGTGTTTCCTGTAAACAACATATTGTAGGATTCTGGCTTTTAATCCTGTCTGCTAACTGCTTCCTCTTTATGGGGGAGTTTACCCCATTCACATTTATGGTTAAAATTACCAATTCTGTATTACTTGCCATCTTGTTAACCCCTGCTTATGTTTTTCTCCTTTCCATTCCCCTTATCCCCCTCCCCAGCATTAAACTTGTGAGCACCAGTTGCTTCTTACAGCCTTCACTTACCTTTTTAGGTTTCTCCTGAGTTCTATATTTGTAGATGAAACTTTTTGTTTAGTTCCAGCTTTTTCATCAAAAAAAAATTGAAATTCACTTATTTCCTTCAAGGTCCATCTTCTTCCCTGGAAAAAGATGCTCATTTTGACTGGGTAAGTTATTTTTGGCTGCATATCCAGTTTCTTAGCCTTTTGGAATATCATATTCCATTTGTAATTGATTATAACAATATCAGGATTATCCCTGTAAGGACACAGATTGAACCAACATCAGCAGAAAATTTCCTTAATACTGTTTGTTTCCAGGTAAGAGTCATAGCTGGAATAGCTAGGTGGTGCAATGGATAATTCTATCCAAGCCTATACTAGCTTGGAATCAGAAAGACCCATCATCATGAGTCCAAATCTATTTGAGACACTTATTAGCCATGTGATCCTAAGAAACTCTGTTTGCCTCAGCTCCTCATCTATGACCTGCAGAAGGAAATGATGAACCACTCCAGTATTGTTGCCAAGAAAAACCCCAAGCTAGATTGTGGCAAGCTGGACATGACTGAAGGAGTAAAAGTCAGTAACAAAAGTCATATCTGAAACTTTGGAGATAAAATTCTTTGGGCTTATAATTAATGCTATTTGGTACTTTTAAAGCTCTACTCTCTGATGTGCTGAAGATTGAGTTTTAACTGCTTACATTGTATTATAGTTATGTTCTTGCATTTTTTCCTCCTGTGACTGATTTCTATGATCAGAACAATAGTTAATAAGAACTGTTAATGCAATTCAAATATGTCATACCTTGCTGTTTCCAATCTGGTTATATATTAATCATTATATCCTAAATACTTAGGCAAATGAGTATTTAGCCTGGTCATCTGTATTTGTGTTTTGTTTTTAAAATGTTTCTAAGACAATTTACAATGGTCTGTGAAACCTAACTGCTATTTATTGGAACTATAGCCGTCTGGCTGTCCTATGAAGCAAACTTGTTCCTTCACATAGGAACTGCTGGCCAGTCTATACTGGCCTCCCCACATGTTGTTGCAGTTCCAGACTGTTCTAACCTTGTTAGATATGGGTTTTTGTTGTTCTAGATTTTGGTCGAATTACAGATTATTGAACCTCTTCTGAGACATGGATCGGCCCATCTAATGAAGCTTAGATTGACACCATACCCATCCCCCTGCTTGGACTGAGAGTCAGTTCTTTGCCCATTTATCAGCCCGAAGCAGCTAAGATTGAGACCATCACCCATACTCCTGATGTAATTTGAACTGATATGGGGGACTTGGGAATGGTTGATGAATGACTGTTAAACTCTGACTTGGTCATCAATTACTCTGTGTTTAAGATTTGGTATGGAAATTGTTAAAATTGGTAACTGTTGCTGTTAAGGAAGTTACAATATGTTTTTAATATCTATGTATGTTCACTTCAGAATATGTAATTGTTTGAGGGATTTGATTTGATTTGATTTTTTTTTTTAGGAAACTCCTCCTGTACTAGTCTGTTATGTATAGGAACTTTAATTCACTTAGAGGATTTACATGTGGATGGTTATTTGACTATTTTTTGGGGGGGATGATTCCTTTCCATGAGGGAAAGAAAAATGAGAGGAAGAGAGTAGGGAACTAGGTAAACTGGTGGATTTTTCTCCAAATACCTAAAAGAGTGGGAACCCTTAGTTTTCTGTTCACTTTGCCTTAGGTACTTCTGCCCCACCCCCTATACCACCAGTTCAGATTGAATTGGAAGTCCTTAAGCAGTCCTTTTTGTTTTTAGTGTGCTTTAACTCTGAAACCCCTTATTCTGTTGGAATTGCTCTGGCAGACTATTCTTTGATTGCCTGTTTTTAGGAAATCTCCAAGATAAAGACACCTATCTTGAGACTGGCAGTCTCCAACCCTGTAACCCCAGTTTCTTAATTGGTATCTCAGCATTTTTAATAACATTGCAGTTTTGAGATCAAGCCTCTAAAGTTTGGGGTTTGCCTGCTTTCATGATCTAACTGTGCATGCTCTGATAGCTCTGCTCAGAAATCTGTATTCTAGTAGCAGCCCTGTGTGTTTCTCTGGGCAGGGACAAGTGGAGCTATTCCAAGCCTCACCCTTCTCCCCTGGAGTGGGCTGCCCCTCTGAATGACTGTCTTGAGCCCTGCTACTCCCTACATAAGCAGAAGCTGAATTAAGTGCACGAATGACTGAAGATCACCTAACACACTGAACTGTCCATCTCAAACTGGATTCTTGGTTGAGATGAGGCCCTTTGTACTGCTGATAACTCTGGGGTTGTCAGGAAGAGACTTGAACTTGCCATAAGTCCTTGCATTTTCTAGTTTCATTTTGATTTATTTGCCTCACATTGGGTTGGTCAAAATTATGGTGCTAAGATCTCCCAGGTTTCTAGGGGAGGTAATTCAATAATTCAAATATTCAGAAGGAGAGTGTGTAGTGTTGTGCCTCAGTTTCCCTAGATTGTCATCTTTGTTTATTTATCTTTGTATGTTTATGTTGGCCAAATGCCAATCTGTTCTGTGATAACTGTTTCTAAGATAGTTGGTGGAAGCAATTTTTATGGTATGAACTTATTGCAATCAATGGTATTATCTTGTTGCCACTATGTCTACTTTGTATAATTACATTAATAATCAGAATAGTTCAATGGTCCCTAGCAAAATATTGCATGCAGAAGATGCTATTAAAATGATGATTCTTCAGAGAAAAGACTGGTATGTATTAGAGGGACGATATTGGTTGTGAACTTGTCAAACAATGTATAGATATGTTAATTGATTTTGAGCAGTGTGTAACTTCTTCATAGAAATATGATTAAAAACCATTTACATATTAGAAGGGGGGAGTTGTGGAGAATAGATAAGGTGAAGAACTTACAGGAATGTATGAATTCTTTTTCTGTATTTTATTATTTCTGTGTTTCCCCTATGACCTTTATGGTATGTCTAGGCTCATATCTACTTGAGCCTTGGCCAGCTAGAAACAGATTTACTTAATCTGAGCTGCTGACATTTATTGGTATTTGACATTTATCGATATTTAGTTTATTAGCTGGACCACTGTCTGCTTGATTAAGCCTGAAGGCCTGACTTTCTGTTTCCTAGAAATCAGATTTCAGGGGAATTCCAAGGACTTAGAGAAGGTTGTAAGTGTCCCTGCTCAAGTTGCTCCAGTACAATATCTCATAAGGCCTGAATTTTATCACTAGCTAAGGGCCACTGTTCTACCCACACTGGTGTATCAGTTTTCCATTGGATAGGAACAGGTGAAAATGTTGGCAGGCCTTCAATAGCAGCCCTGCTTAAAAAGCGGAAGTACTCATTTGTAATTGTTACTGTTTTAAGATTTCTCTTTCCCACAGACTGATGGGGATTTTTTCAACTACAAAAGGAGTAAAAATTCCTGTCTTACCTTCAAATATCCATTTCAAAGGGGTAGCACTAACTTCAGCCACTATGGATCCTCCTACGCCAGACATGTAGGTGTCTGCCTTAACCTTTGGCCAGGGACTAGGTCAGCTGGCACCTCTATGACTGTAGGATCTGCACCTGTGTCTACCAGCCCTTCTCGTGGTATACCAATCACACAGACAATCAGCATAGATGGGGTAGCTATAACGGCTGCAGTCCAGACTATTCCTGGATTCTGCTGCTTGGAGTCAAAATCTGGGCAGCTATCACCAGGTTGCTTATTAGGAGTCTGTATCAGTAAACCTGATGCTACGACTTCTCCTGGTTGATAAGTCTCACACTGTCTACTTATATTAGTGACTGGGATATTAGCTACACATTCCCCAGTTTCCCACATCAGTGTATGGATGGACACTCTTGTGTACACACTCTCAGGGGTGAAATAGTCAAGCCTACTGTGCCTGGAGGCAAGTGATCCATAGGCAGGAGAGCAAGAGATTTCACCTCTCCAAGGGGGAATCTCAATGGTCCCAGCTGTATACAACTCTATTCTCCCCAATTTTAATCCCTTTCTCCCATCAGGTTGCTTCCTGGCTGATTGATTATGTAATCCCATTCTCCCATCAGATTGCTTCTTGTCTGATTGGTCATGTCTGAGTACTGAACTTCTAAAGACCCTCTGGGTGTAGCATTTGCTGCCATCATTCCCCAAGTATATTTTGCCTGGGGCCCTGAAGCTGGACCCAGCTTGCCCTTTCCCTGAGTCAATCTACATTCTGATGTCCAATGAAAGCTTTTGTTGCATTTTGAACATGGGGTTTGGGGTCTTGTTCTCCAATCCTGTCTTCTATGCAAATATTGAGCTTTCAGATGCCCTACTTTACCACAGTGAAAGCATTGAAAAGCCTGTCTGAAAGTCCCTTGCCAAGAGGGACTTGTCTTCCTATGCTCACATTTTGGAAAGTCTCAATCATAGCCTGGGTATAAAAGGTATTTGTGCCCACCGTGGCACAGCGTCTTATGATCTCCTCTAAAGGAGCATCCTTGCCTTGTCCTAGTATAATTCTTCTACAAACCTCATTAGCATTTTCATTAGCAAGTTGTCTTATCATAATTTCTGTTGCTGAATTTTCACACTTAGCTTGTATGACAGCTGCCTGCAAATTGCCCAAGAAATCAGCAAAGGGGATTTGCACCTTGCTCTATTTTTCCTGAAGACTTCCCTCTATCTTGCCTTCCTGGGCAATTTGCTCATATGCTATCAGAAGGTAACTGATGGCAAGGAGATCAACCAAATCATTTCCAATGGAGCAGTAATGAACCGAACCAGCTACGCCAGAGAAAGAACTCTGGGTGATGACTAAAACCATTACATTGAATTCCCAATCCCTATATTTATGCCCACCTGCATTTTTGATTCCCTTCACAAGCTAATTGTACAATATTTCAGAGTCTGATTCTTTTTGTACAGCAAAATCATGGTTTGTCATGTATACTTATTGTGTATCTAATTTATATTTTAATATATTTAACATCTACTGGTCTTCCTGCCATCTGGGGAGGGGTGGGGGTAAGAGGTAAAAATTGGAACAAGAGGTTTGGCAATTGTTAATGCTGTAAACTTACCCATGCATATAACCTGTAAATAAAAGGCTATTAAATAAATTTTAAAAAAAGAAAAAAGAAAATAAAGCAGACTCTCTTTTACCTCAAAAAAAAAAAAAAAAAAAAAAGAAGGTAACTGATGTGTGCTAAAGTATCTGCATAAGGACCTATACCTGTTAATTGGTCACAGGTGATTGGTATATTAGCTCCAAGTTGCCTATTTTACTGGGCTTGTATCCTACAAAGTTCACTACACTCAGAAACCCACAACAAGTTTTGTGCAGGTTCTAAACATGTCCTTGCTATAGATTTCCCATCATTAAGGGTTAAAACTTCAAAAGCCAATTTCTCTGATAACATCTTAACATGATGTAGCCCCATAAATGTAGCATCCTTTTTAGATCTTTGATAATTTCTAGATTTAAAGGAGTGTATCGCCTTTTTCCTTCATCCTGAAGAGTTAAGATATTCTATTACAGCATAAGTTTCTATTCTCAAATCACCTGTATCCTGCCCTTGGGCTTTAAGTAGAAACTTTTGCAATGGAATCAAGCGTGGGGAAATAGTCGTTGGGGTGGGTGGGTTCTGCTGGTGTCACTGCCCTTCCCACTCCTCCCCTCCCTCCACCCAGAAAGGTGAAATTGATGGGGAGGGTCAAGAACCTCCTTGACTGTAGGGAGGGGAAGCTGAGCTGTGAGGTGAGAATCACCACACCCTTTAAGGTCACTCAACTCTCCATGCCTTTCAGTTATTTTGTCAGTACCATCCCCTTCTCCTCCTCTTTCTCCTCATGCTTCCTTGTCTGGCTGCTCTTCCTAAAACTTTTTTTTAAGAACTTGTGGGATTCTTTAAGGAAAATTTTATTATATTTGTATATATAGAATGTTGCCTTAGAAATTGAAGCAGGACCATTATCATTGTAATATTCACTTAGTTGATCTTCTACTAGTTTTCAATTATCTGCCTCTATTTCTTCTTCCTTGCAGAACCAAGGGGATGTGCAATCGAATGTTTCTAAGAGTTCACCAATCAGCTCCTAAGTCAGAAGCAATCCTTGCCTCTTCATTAGCCTAAGTATGCTTTCTATAGACCTCTGTCAGGTTGGGGGTGGGGGTGGGGGTGGGAGTGGGAGTGGGAGTGGAGGAGCCTCCTTTCCTAGTATCTGTCCCATTTCAGTGAGAAGAAAAAGTTACTACTTTAGCCCTTAACCAAGTTTATTGCTTGGCTATTTTAATACTCATCCCATTTCCAGGTCACAGGGACTTCTTACTGAAATTATACTCCAGCTGCATGCAGGTCCTGGGTCCACTTTGGGCACTAATATATAATGACCAGGCTAGCTCTCTGGAGGGCCTTGGGATCAGTTAGTCAGAATCAATCAAACATGCCACGTGGCCCATCAAAGATGAATCCTGGACTCTGGAGTCCAGAGCCTGAAATCTTCTCTCCTCAGCATGCTGCCCAGGAGAGACTCTGACCCTCTCCACCTCCCTCCCATCCTTACCTCACCCATCAATTATCTCACCACATCACATTCAGCAATTACTGATCCTGAGGAGAACCATCTCATCACTATAACATATAGAACCATTATCTCCCATTGAATAGGAAGTTAGTCTTAAGTTCTCTGCTGTCTTACATTCAAATACACCTTTTCAGAGTTCCAGCCCTTTGTAGAAGAGCATTGTGTCCTCTGGGATACTCGTATTGGGCTCATGGCTTCTACTGATCATTTGATCTGCTGATAGAAATATGCTATAACAGGAAAAAGCAGGGACATGAATATGATAGCATCAAAACCAAGTCTGATCATGCAGTAGCAATTCCACTTCGTAGCCAGATTCAGGAACAATCATGTGGGAATTGGGAACTGGGAAACTGAATCAGAAGGCTCCTACCCGAAGCAGGGGTTTCAGATTGTCCCCCAACTCTTGCCCAGATAAGTCATCCATCTAGACATGGCAGGAAGGAATTGTCTGAGTAATCTATGTATTTCTCTCAATTGGTGGGTTACTGACTTAATGATCAGGGGAATTTGGAACTGAAAAGAATATCAGGTACAATCCCAAGAGATTTTATCTCTAATAGAAAATTCTACTCATCTAAGCTTAGGGCTAGATACCTTATTTTAAAAGTTTACCAAGACTTACACACACGAGATTTTTGTTTAATAGGTTTCATAACTTTAAACTGATCCTGGGGCAAAGATCAATCTTAAACCAGCTTACAAATTCTTAATAAAGGCATTCCTTGTTTAGAAACTATAAATCCTAAACAGGCTCATTTCTCAGGGCTGATGACCTTGCTTACCTGATAGATTCAAGAGAACTTGTAAACTTACAGATCAAGGAGAATTGACAGAGACCCCAGGCAAGGGGCTGAGCTTGCTGTTGCCCATCCATCTATTCTTAGTGCTTTGGTGGACTGTGCTGTTTGATACCTCCCCCACTCTACGAAGGAGAAAACTATTGCACCCTCATACTTGGAATTGAACTAATAAGCTTAACAAGATGACAATAATTCCAAGTCACTTAGTTACAATTGTTCATTTTCCTATAGCAATAGCCAAATAGTTTTAGCAGTAGTATGTGTTCCTTTAAATGAGTTCCCCTTTTGTTTTAGGAGAAAATAAGACACTTCTTAAAACTGAGATAGAATAGTTCTTTCTTTTTAAATATTATAGCTTTTATTGACAAAATATATGCATGGGTAATTTTTCAACATTGACCGTTGCAAAACTTCTGTTCAATTTCCCCTCCTTAAATCCACCTCTTCCCTAGATGAGGAAAAATCGGATTTAGAAAGAAGGTAAAAATAATCTGGGAAGAAAAACAGAAATGCAAGCAAAGAATAACAGAAAGAATACAAATGCTAGGTTGTGGTCCATACTCATTTCCAGTGTTCTTTCACTGGGTGTAGCTAGTTCTGTTCATTACTGATCAATACGAACTGATTTGGATCCTCTCATTGTTGAAGACAGCCACATCCATCAGAATTTGATCCTCATATAACATCATTGTTGCCGTGTATAATGATCTTCTGGTCTGCTCATTTCACTCAGGGTCAGTTCATGTGAGTTTCTCCAGGCCTTTCTGAAATCATCCTGCTGGTCATTTCTTACAGAACAATAATATTCCATAATACCACAATTCTCAATTGATGAGCATCCATTCAATTTCCAGTTTCTAGCCACTACAAAAGGACTGCCACAAACATTTTTGCACATACAGGTCCCTTTCCCTCTTTTAAGATCTCATTGGGATGGAAGCCCAATAGTAACACTACTGAGTCAAAGGGTATGCACAGTTTGGCAACTTTTTGAGCATAGTTCCAAATCGCTCTCCAGAATGGTCGGATCTGTTCTCAACTCCACCAGCAATGCATCAGTGTCCCAGTTTTCCCACATCTACTCCAACATTCATCACTGTCTTTTCCTGTCATCTTAGCCAATCAGAGGTGTGTAGTAATATCTCAGCGTTGTCTTAATTTGCATTTCTCTGATCAATAATGATTTGGATCACCTTTTGAAGTGGTTAGAAATCGTTTCGATTTCTTCCTCTGAAAATTGTCTGTTCATATGCTTTGACCTTTATCAGTTGAAGAATGGCTCGCATTGTTCATTTGTCTTTTGGACTATTTATTGGTTCTCAGACTTTTGTTCTCAGTATCTTTATACTAGTAAAATTATGGAGGATCCTTCCAAGAGTTTTTGTTTATGTGGGTTATATTCATAGATAGTTACCATATTAGAAATAAAAACGAAAATTTTATTTGTGGAACCTCCTAAGGGAGTTGAGAGACCCTCAGGACTTTGAGAACCACTGGGCCAGATGACCTTTGGGTCATCTTTCTTTCAATTTGGAGATTTTGTGGAATGAGAGGCATTCAAACGTAGAGTAAAGAATGTAAGAATGCAGGAGGAGGCAATTAGACAGAGGCTCCTCACTCTCTTTCATAGAATGCCCTAATGTTTAGATAGCACATTCCTTATACCAACTCTGGAAGGTAGAGAGTAGAGGTATTATGATTCACCTATTATAGACATGAGATTGGAAATAGAAAAAGGTTATATGGTTTGCCCAAGGTCATCCAGCTATTAAATGTCAGGGCTGGGATTCAGACTCCCATCTTTTGGCTCTAAGCCCAACGTTCCTTCCCAAAGAACCAGCCATAATTTCTTTAACCACTCATTTTAATCTCTCATTCCCCTCTTTCCCTCCCATAGCCTTATCCAGAGTGAGACTAGAGAAAAGCACAGGGTTTTTTTTTTGTTTGTTTTGGTTTTTTTGTTTGTTTGTTTTTTGTTTTGGTTTTTTTGTTTTTTGTTTTTGTTTTTGTTTTACCATACATTATGCTCCATTCTCTGCCTGTATTCAACCATTTAGAAAGACAAGAAACACAAGGTGGCTCCTTTGGAGTTGTTTAGAGCCAAACTTCTTAAACTGTGCCATGACTTCTTCTACTAAATTTGGAGCTCATGAAAATTTTGACATCCGTAAAAGATATGAAATATTCTCTCAAAATTTAATTTTTAAATAAAAATAAACAAGCACATACATCTCATTAGTATGCAAATTTGCTTTCATCTTTAATAAATGGCAAAATTATGTGTATTATAATTGTTTTAAAATAAATGTCTATGATTTATTATCAGTAAAAAAATGGCTTGATTTTTTTATAAATTTGAGTCAGTTCACTAGATTTTTTTTTGGAAAGAGGCCTTTCTCATTAATTTTAACTATAAAGATATTTTCCCAGTTTATTGCTTCCCTTCTAATCTTGTCTGCATTCGTTTTGTTTATATAAAAGCTTTTAACTTGATATAATCAAAATTTTCTAGTTTGGGATCAATCACTTGGTCATAAGTTCCTTCTTCCTCCCCAGGCTGAGAGGCAAAGTATCCTATGTTGTTCCATTTTATTTATCCTCTCATTCTTTTTGCCTAGATCATGAACCCATTTTGATCTTATCTGGATGTATGGTGTTGTGTGGGTCCATGCCTAGTTTCTGCCATATTAATTTCCAATTTTCCCAGCACTTTGTGTCAAGTACTGCCTTCTTATGCCAAAAGTTGGGGTCTTGGGGTTTGTCAAACGCTGGATGGCTACAGTGATTGACGATTCTGTCCTGTGAACCTATCCTGTTCCACTGATCAACTGGTGTATTTCTTAGCCACTGTCAAATGGTTTTAGAGACGGAAACTGAAGGAAGGATTCATGGAGTCCCTAAGAAAAGGCGTTCAGGGCCGGCTGTATTGATGGGATACTCAACATCCGAGAGCACGGACGGAGTCCCGCCACGCCCATTCCTGGCCGAGTTAAGGCGCCGAGACCTCAAGCAGGCCGGGGAAAAGAGACCAAGAACCGGCTGGGTCACCTGCCCCAAGCCGCCCAAATCCCCAAAATCTTCAAGTAAATGCTGTCAGAGAGATGGGAAGTCACCTGTCCATGACTTCTTCTACCGGCCCATTGGGATGGATTCCTCCTATTGGTTGAAAAACACAAAAGAGAGGGAGAAGGGAGGAGAGAGGGACGAGGGAGAGGAAGGGAAGGGAAGGAATGGGGAGAAGGGGAGAAGGTGGGAGGAAGGGAGGGAAAGAATGGGGCGAGGGAGAAGGTGGGAGGAAGGGAGGGAAAGGCCGACCTTCATTGCCAAGTTCTTGGAAGCCCCCAGGCAGAGCAAGGAAAGGACTCCCGTAAGGTGGGGAGGTGCGCTTGATGCCGTGGGCGGGGACAGCCAGCTCCTCTATAAAAGGAGAGGCTCCGAGGGCGGCGTTCATTTGGCAGCTAGCCACAGAGCCTTGTGGAAGCAGCTGTCCCCGCCTCCCGGCCTCAGAAGAACTCCTACTTGTCAGGCCGCCGTCCCTTGCACCTGCTCGTGTCCTGCGACGGACCCAGAGATTCCCGCCACTTTCCCGAGTCGAGGACGATCCGGAGAGTCAGCGGTTGGCAGGTAAGTGAACCCGCGGGCGTCAGAAGCTTTGCGCTGGGCCAGCCCCAAACGGGACTTGGCCCGCCCAGAAGCGCCGCTCCCCCGCCCCCGACAGCCCGTTAGGTCCTCCGGCTGCCATGCCCGTGGCCGAGAAGGCCCAAGGCGGCAGGGCCACCGTGCAGCGCCGCCCCTTCTGCCCGCCCCGGCCGGGCGGCGGCGGAGCTGAGAACGAGCCCCGCACCCCAGCGCTGCCGACGCCCCGCAGGGCGCGGATCCGCCCTTCTCCCGGCCCGGCTCCTCCCTCCGAGCCCAACGGCTCCCCGCAGCCGGGCCCCCGGCCTCTGCTCCCCAGCGGCGGCGCGCTCGCTCCGGGACGCTCCAAGTCGTCCTCTGCAACTATTCCCTGTGGCTCGCGTTCCATGGGCAGCAGAACGAAATGATGCTCAAAAGGCCGGGCCGGGCCATGTTCCCTTCCTGGCTTATCAGATCCGGGGCCTGGAGCCCCGCGCCGCTACCGCGTCTTTGTGGACATGGTGCGCGTCGATGGGCAGCACTGGCGCTATGAGAAGGCCCGGTGGGCTCCCTATGAACCCGAAGAGAGCCACGTTCCCGATAACCAGGTGTATCCGCACCCAGACTCCCCAACACGGGCAGAGGTTCAGATTAATTCTGAATTAAAGGATAAAGGTCACCCTTTGCTGTGTTTTCAATTTCCATGGAAAGCTACTAGTTTAAACTCATTTGTATTTTGGAATGTCTCTCAGGAGGTGTCTAGAAGCAATCTCTTAATCTGCTCTTGGTAAATGCTTGGCATTTAAAGAGAACTTCTAAAATGGATATAATATTGTCTCTACACACAAAGATTCAGAATGTATATGATGTAAGGAGAGAGTTCAGATTTAACTATATCTGTTACTTAAATCTGCCTTTCAACTGAATAAAAAGGATATTTCTTATGTAAATAATTTTCAAGCCTGTGGAAATATTCTGTTAAAATGATTTAGTTCTCAGATATGGGTTAATAAAGAAATTATTACATTGATAAAATTATGATAAAGAAACTGAGCCAAACAAGGTTAAGAGACTTACCCAGAGTCAAACAGCTAGTCAGTGTCTGAGGCCACATTTGGGTGGGAAAATGAATCTTTTATGATTCAATATTCTCTCCTAAACCACTTAGATACCCCATATGTCTTAGATAATATTAAAATAAAATAAAAATCATATATAATATTAAATAATGCAAAAATATATGATAAATAAAGTTGAGGTACAATATACTAAATATAATTTGATATAATATAATAAGTATAATATTATATAAAATATAATATTACATGATATATATAAAATAACAAAATATTCTAATATATAATACAATGTATGAAAGAATTTCTCATATAATGATAATATAACATATTATAATAGAATACATCATACTTTATAATATAAAATGATACAATGCACAACATAATAATATATTATACCATATCTTAGAATTTCCTAAAGAAAGATTAAATAACATTATAAGATAATAGAATATAACATATATAATAATATAACATATAAAAGTATAAAATATTTATAGTATGATTTCAAATCATATTTTATAATGTGATATATAATAAATTTTATAAAATGATAATATAATATTATAATATCATATAAAAATGAATATATCCTATATAAAAATCTAAATGAATAAATGTAATATACTTATCATACAATATAATAATACTTTATTTATATTATCTCTATTATACAACAAAAGAATATATATCTCATAAATTTCATATATAATAATAATATAACATATTGTAGTGTATAATAGAATACATCATATATAGTAATATAAAATCTTACACTGTAATATAATAAAAATAAAATATAATATATGATAAAATATATAATATAATTTTATATAGAAGGATATTATAACATAGAATAATAGGATATATCCCTACATAACTAATATAATTTAATAAAATTTAATAAAAATATTATAATATATTATCAGATAATTCTTTTTAGAATGTAAATAAAATATATTATAACATAATATAATATAAAATATTTCATAAGCAAATGCATAATATATCATAGTACTTTATATAAAATTATATATTATAATATATAAAATTTATACTATCATCATGATATAATGCCTTATATGTATTAATATAATAAATGTATTATGATATAATACATATAAGGAAATATAATGTAATATAATATGACATGATATAATATAATATATCATAGAACATATTGAATCAATATTACATATAAATAATATATCATATATAATGATATAAAATAATGAAATATAGTACAAAATAACATGATAAATTAGATTGGTTAGATTATACCATATATAACATAATGTAATATCATAAAATTTCTTATACAATGATAATATAACAATATCATATCCGTGTATAATAATATAATATACTATGATATGATATGACAGAGTATGATATATCATAAAATTTCATATATAATGATAATATAGCATAATATATACTAATATGATATAATATAACAATATTATAATATATAATAGAATAAAATATAATATGATATGATATGATATATCCCATAAAATTTTATATACAATGATATTATATATTATATTATAATAATATAATATATCATATATAATATTACAAAATAATACAATGTAAAATAATAAAATATATGGTATGATATAATATATCCTTAAATTTTGTATAATGATAAGATAATATTATATGAGAATATATCATATCATGATATAAATAATAAATGTAATATAAAAATACAATATATAATATATCGAAATTGCTTATAAGGTAACATAACATAATATAATATTATAATATATCATATAACAATATAATATATCATACAATGTCAGATACAATGAGTTTATAACATTATATTATAATTTAATAGCAATATATCACATATTATAATAAAACAATAAAATATAAAATAATGAAATATATCATACCTTATATATTATAAAATCATATAATAAGTATATATATTATAATAAATATAATACACTAAAATATAATATATCCACAAAAGAATTTCATATAGAATAATATCACATATAATACTATAATATAAACATAGAATATATATTATATATAATAATATAAAATTTAAAAAAATATTAAATATTTTTAAAAATATAAAATATAAAAATTTAAAATTCAAAATAATATAAAATAATAACAAAATAGGAATGTAAAATATCATGGAAATAATATAAAAATACTATAATATAATAAATATATTATGATATATCATATATAATATATCATAAAATTTAGTATAGAGATGATAATGTATTATATGTAATAGAATATATAATATACATAAACATAAATAAATAAAATATAATACAACACAAAATGATATATATTATATAATAAAACGAAAATTATATATCATGGAATTTCTTTTACAATTATATATCCATATTAAAATGGACTATATCATATATAGTAATATAAAGCTTTACTCTAATGAAATAATGAAATATAATATGATAGGATATAATATATTATATCAACAAATTTTATATAAAAGGATATAACTTATATAATAATAGAATATATTTTTATATGAAAATATGATTAATAAATTGTGAAAATATTATAATATAATACACCAAAAAGACTCTTTTTAGAAAGTTAATAGAACATATTACCTTTAATATAATATAATAATATATCATATATATACGAATATAATATATGATAGTATTTCATATAAAATTATATTATAAATATAAAATTATACTATCATGTCATATGATATAATGTCTTCTATATATATTAATATAATATAACGTTAATATGATATATAATACATATAATGCAATATAATATAATATAATATGATATAATATGATATATCATGAAGCTTATATAGAATGATAAAATTCCATATTAGAATACTTATATAATAATATAAAGTAACAAAATACAAAATTACAAAATAACATGATAAATTAGATTAAATTAGATTATACCATATATAACTTATAATGTATATATTATATATATTATAGTATTATATTATTATAATATATATATCTTATATATATTATTATGGTATTATATTGTAATATATATATTATATATATATTATGGTATTACATTATAGTATAATGTAGCATAATATATCATACAATTTCTTATAGAACAAAATGTTATCATATATATCAAAATATAGTATATTCATACAATATATCATATATAATAATATAAAATAAAAAGAATATAAAATCATTAAATAATATATAAAATATTTAAAATAATAATATAATTATAATATAACATATATAATATATAATAGGAAAATATAATATGATATTATGTGATATGATACTATATAATATAATATATCATCAATTTAGCATAGAATGTTAATTTAACATGTTAAAAGAGAATATTAATATAGAATATATCCATATATAATAATATAAAATAATAAAATATAAATATAACTCAAAATAATATAATCTTATATAATACCTAATATAACAAACTCTAAATATAATATATATAAATATATATTAGTATAATGTAACATGTCATAGTTTTCATGTACTATGATAATACAGCATATTATAATACAATGTAATAACACAATATATATACTAATATATAATATTTAAATATTATAAAGGCACAATACTATATAGCATATCATATATGATATAATATATTATGTATCATAAGTTTCATATATAAAATGATAAATGTAACCTATCATAATTTGATAGAGTAATAAAATCCTAGCATATAGAATAGAATATATAATTATAGTATAATATAATAAAATATATAATACAATTTCATATAAAATGATAATATAACATTATGATAGAATAAGAATAATAAAGTGTATCATATATAATAAGAGAATACAATGTTTAATAATATGATATAATATGTCATGTCATAGACTTACATATAGAATAATAATATTACATATTATAATACAATATTAAGATATTATCAAATATAGTAATATAAAATAATGCAATCTGGTACAATATAACTTAATATATTATATTATATATATTAATATAATATAATATATCATTGAATTATTTATAGAATGATAACAAACATTATCATATAATAATCATTTGTCATATATCATTATATCATATAAAATATAATATATCAAATAATTTTATGTACAATGATAATATTCCATATTATATTATAATAAAATATTAGAATATATCCTATATAATAATATAAAAAATTTTAAAATATAGTATCACAACACATGTCATAATATAATATATGATATCATATAATTATATCCTAGAATTTCATATCGAGTTATACTATAACATAATCAAAAATATATCATGAATAATAATAATATAAAATAATATTATATAATACAATATTTCAAAAAGAATTTTATATAGAATGGTAATATAACACATTATAATATAATGTGTAATATATTATTAGTATTATGATATAACATATAATATTATAACATACAATATATTATTATAACATAATATGATATGATATATCATAGAATATCATGTAGAATAACATTATAAAAATAATAGTATATGTCACATATAATATTATAACTTAATTAAATATAATATAATACAGTATCATATTATATAATACATCTTAGAATTCCTTACTATTATATCCTAGTATAATTCAATAATAGAAAATATCATATAAAAATATATAAAATTATAAAAATATAATTACAAGAAAATATTTATTGCAAAATTTTTTACAGAAAAATATTACAAGCAAATAACAAAAATAAATCTAACTACAGGTATATATGGAATTTGGTGAAACAATCAATATCAATAAAGAGTGGATACGAGGAAAACAAACAATTTTTTTTGTCTATATAAGCAAGCATAAATAGCAAGATATGAATATGAAATAGAAATTAAATTTACAGGAAAATGACCACAAATCAGTTTGATTTTCCCAAAGTTGGAATGAAAATTATGATGAACAGATCATAACCAAATATTCACAACATGAAATGACACACTATACGTGGAATTATAAACAAAGAAACCTCAATATTGCTTATACACTAAATTTTTAAAGTAAAATAATGAAATTAAAGATGTAGATTTTTAACATACCAGTGAAGGAACTTTAACATCTCTAAGTTCCACATAAATTCAATACAAAATCAAGATAAAAGCAAATACATAATTGAAAACACTGGAGAAACTGGAGATTAAAAGACTTTTGACATCCTAACAACTGTTGATACTGTCACAGGAATGTCAGAGTAAAAACTCACTAGCCTCATAACTTTTATAAAAATTGGCAATATGTTAGAGTACTAAGGTATTTTCAAGTAAAGGAAAAAAGCAAGAATGATAAACATTTCTTTTTACTGCCCATCATGCAAGAAAAGAGTTGTGATTATGCAAATGTAAATAAAACCTGCAGATTGAAATAATGATTTAACAATAAATTTCAAAATAATAACTGGATCAAAGAATAGAACAATAGCATTTGGTAGATTTATGTGAAAAATTTTTAATAAAACAACATATCAGACCTCTACAATGAAAATAAAGCAATCTTCAGGAACAAAAACAACAACAATATTTTAACACATTAACAAAATAGAAAGAGGAAGAGTAATAAAAGGTAATAAAGCAGAATATGAATTTCTAAGTGGAAATATGAAACCTAGTTAAAATAAGTATAACACAGGAGATCTTTTTAAAATAGAGGAGAAATAGATAAATGAAAAATTGTAGAGAACGATAAAATCTTAGTTGTTTGAAAGATTAACATAATAATAAAACATAACAAGATATATCATATACTGATATAAAACAATAAAATGTACATTTTACAACTACAATACTAATATAACATAATATAGAATGATGTGATATGATATGATATAATGTAATATATCATCGATTTTCATTAGAATGATAATATAACATCATGACAAGATAAATCATATATAATAATAGTAAAGAATAGAATATATAATAATGATATAAATATATCTTATTTCATATACAATGATAATTCATTAGTATATGATATAATAATAAAATATACATAATAAAAAATATCATATATAGTAGTAATATAAAGTCTGACACTATAAAATAATAAAATAAAATGATATGAAATAATATAATATAATCTATCATAGAATTTTATATAGAAGGATATTATAACATATAAAAATAGAATATATCCTATATAATAATATAAACTAATAAATTTAATAAAAGTATTATAATATAATATCAAAGAATGCCTTTTAGAATGTTAATATAACATATTATAACATAACATAATGTAATAATATATCATATATACAAATATAATATATCATATTATTTCATATAAAATTTAATTATAATATATAAAATTTATGGATCATATCATAATATAATGTCTTATAATATATATTAATATAATATAATAAAAGTAATATGATATAATATAATACATATAGTACAATATAGTAAATGTAATATAATATGATATAATATAATATATCATAATAATATAATATGTCATAGAGGCTTGTATCGGATGTTAATGTTATATATTATAATATAATATTTGAATATATCATATATAATAATGTAAAGTAACAAAATACAGTACAAAATAACATAATAAATTAGATTAGATTAGATTAGACAACATATGACTTATACTGTAATATATCATAGAATTTTTGGTAGAATGATAATGTAACATAATATATATCATGTTAATAATATAAAATAATACACTATAATGTGATATATCAAAAATTTCGTATACAATGATAATATAGCATATAATATATACTAATATGTTATAATAAATAATAGAATAAATATAATACAATATGATAATTCATAAAATTTCATATAGAATGATATACCATATTATATTATAATATATCATATATAATAATATAAAATCTTACAATGTAAAATAATAAAATATGATATGATATGATATAATATATCCTAGATATTTTATATAATGATAAGAAAACATATTATACTAGAATACTTCATATATCATGGTATAAACTAATAAATGTAATATAAAATAATACAATTAATAATATATCAAAGAATTACTTTTATAATGTTAATATAACATATGATAATATAACATAATAATATATCATATATAACAATATTATAGATCATACAATTTCAGAAACAATAATACCATAGCATTATATTATAATGGTATATACCACATATTATAATATGAAACAATAAAATATATCATATCATTTGGGTAATATAATGTCAGATAGAATTATATAATAAATGTAATGTATATTATAATAAATATAACACACTATAGTATAATATAAGATATAATATATCACAGCATTTCATAGAGAATGATAATATTACATATCATAGTATAATATAAACATAGAATATATGATAGATAATAATATTAAAGAATATAAAATAACAAAATAGTATATAAAATATCATCAAATAATATATTATAATGTAACGTATACCATATAATGTACAATGAATATGTTATGATATAATGTCATGTAATCTATCATAAAATTTAGTATAGAATGATAAGGTAACAGGTTATAATAGAATATATCATATACTAATATAAAATAATAAAATATAATAAAACTCAATATAATATGTATTATATAATATGATATAACAGAGATTTCCTATAAAGAGATAATATAAATTTGATTATACAATGTAATAATACAATATACTAATATAAAGTAATAAAATATGATATAATACAATACAATACAATATGACATAATATAATATATGATGTGATATGATACAATATAATGTAATATACTATATCATAGAATTTCATATCAAATGATAATATCATTATAGATTATGTCATATGTAATGATATAATAGAATATATAACATGATGTAATACATCATAGAATTTATATTTATGATAATATATTGCAATAGAATATAATAGAATATATCATATATGATAATAGAATGGAATATATAATAATAAGATATGATAAAGTATGACCTATCCACAGAGTCACCACAATGATAATATTACACTGGTATAAGGGTATTAGAATAACGCGATAATACTATAAACAAATAAAATGTAGTACAAAATAACATGATATATTATATCATATTATGTTATGTTATATATAATATCAAATGTAATATATCAGAATTTCTTATACAATGACAATATATTATAATATCAAATAGTGTATATCATATTTCATATTATATGCAAAATAAAATGTATCATAGAATTTTGCATACAATGATATCACATATTATATTATAATAAAATAAAAGAATATATCACATATAAAAATATAAAATAATATAATACAATATATATAACATAACTTGAATTATATGATATGATATAATATATGATAAATTTTCATAGACTTGATATTATGACGTTATACAATATAGGAATAGAATATATCACATATAATAATATTATATAATATAATATAGTATAATATAGAATTGTGTAAATAATGATAATATAATAATATAATAGCACATACTAATGGAATATAGAATATATACTAATATATATTAATATATCCTAACATAATATTAAATATATGTCATAAAATTTCATATAAAATAATAATATAACTTGTTTTAATAAAATAAGAGAATATACCATATGTAATAATATAAAATATTACACAGTAAAAAATAAAAGTAACATAATATATGATATGCTATGTAATAACATAATATAATATATCATACAATTTTGATGAATGATGATATAACATATTATAATACAATATATCCTATATAATAATTTAAACTAATAAATGTAATAAAAAGGATATGATAACATATAATATTTAATATATATCAAAGAATTTCTTATGCAGTGGTAAAATGACATATAATATATCATTGAATTTCGTATAGAATGATTTTATAACATATGATCTAATATTAATATATCATATATTATTATGTGAAATAACACCACATAAAATAATGAAACGTATCATATATCATATAATAATATACTAAATATGATATAATACAATACAATATGATATAATATAACATGATATAACTTAGAGTATAGTGTAGTAAAATATATCATTGAATTTCTTATAGATTGATATTATGACATATCAATATATGATATGTTCATACAATATATCATATATAAGAATATAAAATAAAGAATATAAAATCATTGAATAGAATATAAATATTATAAAATAATGTAGTATATTATAACATATACATTATAATTTATAATAAATATAATATGATACTATGTGATATGATACTATATAATTTAATATATCATCGAATTTAGTATAGACTGATAATGTAACATATAATCAAATGTAATAATAAAATATATTATGCATATTAATATAATATAATGTGTCATAGAATTTCATGTTCAATGATAATATACCATATTATGATATTTTAATAACACACTATATTATATATATATATATATAAATATATAATACTAAAATATTATATGGCACAATACTATATAACATAATATAGTATCATATGATATGATGTAATGTAATATTATATATCATAAGATTTCATATAAAATGATAATATAACCTATCATAATTTAATAGAATAATAAAATACATCATATGTAATATAAGAATAGAATAGAATATATAATTATATGTTATATTGTAATAAAATATATAATACAATTTCATACAATGTGATAATATAACATTACAATGGAATATAACAATAGAACATATCATATATAATAAAATACAATGTATAATAATATGATAAAATGTAACATAGAATTTCATATAGAATGATAATATTACATACTATAATATAATATTAGAATGTATGTTATATAATAATATAAAATAATACAACGTGGTACAATATAACTTAATATATTATATTATGTTATATTATATATGATATAATATATCATTGAATTTTTGTAGAATGATAAACATCATATAATAATCATATATATCATATAATATTTTATAAAAATATAATGTCATACAATTTTGTATACAATGATAATATACCATATTATAATAAAATTTTAGAATAAATCATATATATTAATATACAATATTAAAATATATAATACAATATCATATAATCACATCACATAACATTATATGATATATGATATCACAGATTTCTTATTGAATTCTAACATATAATTGAATATATCATGAATAATAATATAAAATATTATGATACAATATAATATTTCATAGAAGTTCATATAGCATGGTAATATAACATCTTAAAATATACTGTGTCATATATTATATAGTATTATGATATAACATATAATATTCTAATATAATATATTATTATATCATATAATGCAATACCATATAATATGATATGATATATCATAAAATTTCATGTAGAATGATAACATATTATATAAAAATAATAGTATATGTCCCATATAATAATATATAATAACTAAATATAATATAATACAGTGTCATATTGTATATTACATCTTAGAATTTCTTATATAACATAATATATTCCAGTTTAATACAATAATAGAATATATCACATATAATCTATAAAATTATAAAATATAATATAATTACAGAAAAATATTTATTGCAGAAATTTTATTACAGAATAATATTACAGGCAAATGACAAAAAATATAAATCTAACTTCGAATATATATGGAATTTGATGAAACAATCCAATATCAATATAGAGTGGATATGAGGGAAAACAAACAATTTGTTTTTCTAAAGAAGCTTACGTAAATAGCATAGTTATGAACAAAATAGAAATTAGAGATTAGAAGAAAATTGACCACAAATCACTTGATATTCCCAAAGTTGGAATTGAAAATTAACAATCACAGATCATAAACAAATATTCACAACATAAGGAGAAGTAACTAACTGCACTGTGACATAATAGGAATTATAAACAAATAAATATCAATATTTAACTCATACACTAAATTTTAAAAGTAAAATAGCTAAATTAAAAGATGTAGACTGTAACACACCAGTAAGAAGGAACTTTAACATCTCTATGTTCCACATTAATTCAATACAAAATCAAGATAAAGCAAAATATATAATTGAAAACAATGCTGGAGAAACTGGAATTAAAAGACTTTTGACATCCTACCAACTGATACTGTCACAGAATGTCCAAATGCCTCAGAACCATGTC
This sequence comes from Sarcophilus harrisii, assembly GCF_902635505.1. Classification (NCBI taxonomy): domain Eukaryota; kingdom Metazoa; phylum Chordata; class Mammalia; order Dasyuromorphia; family Dasyuridae; genus Sarcophilus; species Sarcophilus harrisii. The sequence continues at coordinate 603,748,462 of NC_045428.1, forward strand.
TAACTTTTATAAAATTGACAATATACTAGAGCATAAGGTATTTTCCAAGTAAAGGATAAAGCAAGAATAGTTAACATTTCTTTTACTGCCCATAATGCAAGAAAAAGAGTTACCATTGTACAAAGCATAAATAAAACCTGCAGATCGAAACAATGATTTAACAATAAATTCCAAAATAATAACTGGATCAAAGAAATAAAGAAATAAAACAATAGCAATTGTTAGTTATATGATTTTTTAAAATAAAACAACATATCAAAACCTCTGCAATGAAAATAAAGCAATCTTTAGGAGCAAAAAAAAAAAAAAAAAAACATTGTAACACACACATTAACAAAATAGAAAAGGGGAAGAGTAATAGAGTAATAAAGCAAATATGAATTTCCTAAAAATTAGGAAATACAAACCTAGTTAAAATAAGAATAACACGGGAGATGTTTTAAAATAGAGGAGAAATAGATAAAGTGAAAAAATTTGTGGAAAAGATAAAAATCTAAGATTTTGAAAAGATTAACAAAATAAATAAATAAACATAATAGAATATATCATATATACTAATATACAGCAATAAAATGTGCAATACATTACAATACAATATAAAATAATATAAGATGATGTGATATGCTATGATATACTGTAATATAATATATCATCGATTTTCATTTAGAATGATAATATAGCATCATAATAACATAAATCCTATATAACAATAGAATATATAATAATATGATATAATATATCATAGCATTTCATATACAATGATAATTCATTAGTATGTAATATAATAATACATATAATAAAACCAGAATATATGATAATATGATATAATAAAATATAATACTTTATAAAAGTACATACACAATAAAAATATTACATATGATAATATTATATTAGAATATATCATATCTAATAATATGAACTAATAAAATGTAGTACAATACAACATATAGTGTTATATTTATTATGTTACATTATATGTAATATAAAATGTAATATATCACAGTTTTTAAATAAAATGATAATATAATGTTATATATTAATAGTGTAGAGCATATATAATAATATTATGTATAAAATGTAATATATCATAGACTTTTTGATACAATAATAATATAACTTTATTTTATAATAAATTAATAGAGTATATCACATAATATAAATAATTAAATATATGACAGAATATAATATATAACATAATATGAGATAGTATGATATGATATGATGTAATATAATATATCATATAATTTCATATACAATGATATAACATATCATAATATATTGTAATCTTAGAAAATATCACATATAATATGTAATAATAAAATAGGATGTAAAACATTACAAAATAATATATTAGAAGAGAACATATACAATATAATATAATAAATATAATATGATAGAATATAATATAATGTGATATAATGTCTCATAGAATTTTCTATATAATGATAACAACATATTGTAATAGAATATACTAATATAATATATAATAATATAATACATTGTAATATATTAATGATATAATATAACATAATATAATATATAATATGATATAATATATCAGAATTTCATATTGAATGATAATATATCATATTATATTATAATAAAATAAAAGAATACATCATATTTAATAATATAAAATCTTGCATTGTAAAATAATTTAAAATAATATTCTTTTATATGATGTGATATGTAATAATATAATATATCATCAAAAATTGTATAGAATACTACAACATATTATATTAAAATATATCATATATAAAAATATACACTAATAAATGTAATACAAAATAATATTATATGATATTTAATATAATAGATAAAAAATTTTATAGAATGTTAATACAACATATAATATATCATTGAATTTCTTATAACGTTATAACATATTATGACTTAATATAATATTAGTATATATCATTGATTTTGATATTAAATAGCACATAAAATAATAAAACATATAATGTATCATATATTAATATATTGATATGATATGACATAATAAAATAAATATAATATATTGTGAAGTAATATAATATATATGATATAACATGATATAATATATATCATACTATTTCATGTAGAATGCTAATATCACATATCATAATATATTCAATGATATATGTTGTATTAACATTCTATAAAATTTTTTATCTATTATATTAAATATCATATAATATTATTTTGTTATGCATACATATATACTTATATATAACATACTATATATATACAATATGATCAATAATATAACAAATATAATGTAATGTGATAGGCAATAATATGCTGTAATATAACATAAAATTTAGTATGGAATGATAATGTAACATTATAATAGAATATGTAATATACATAAATATAAAATAATAAAATATAATACACCACAAAATGATCCAATATGTTATAGAATATAGAATATAACAAATACTATTTAATATTATGTATCATAGAATTTATTTTACAATGATCATATGCATATTATAATAGAATATATCATATATAAAAATATATCAGAATTTCATATACAATGAAAATATTGCATATTAAACTATAATGTAATAATACAATATCTCATATAATATAAAATAATAAAATACAATATGTTACACTACAATATAATATACTCTGATATGATATATTGTAATATTATATAACAGAATTTCATATAGAATGATAATATATCATATCATAATGTAATATAATAACAGAATATATCATATATAATAATAGAATAGAATACAATATGTAAGAATATGATATTTATATAACATATCATAGAATTTCATATAAATGATAATATATTATAATTGAATATAATAATGGACTATATCATCTATAATAATTAGGGCACATTATCATTGTATTCAAAATTCTATATTAAACTTTATATATGATATATACTATTATATGATATATACTATTATTATCACATATAATAATGTAAAATAATAAAATGTTTTACAATATAACATAATATATTATGTTATGTTATATTATATACAATCTAACCTGTAATATAATATGCCATTGAATTTCTCATAGAATGATATAATATAATAATAGTATATATCATATAATAGTATATATCATATATAAAGTTTAATATAGAATTTTGAATACAATGATAATGTGCCCTAATATATTAGAATAAAATAATAGAATATATATTATATAAGAATATAACATAATAAAATATGTAATACAATATAATATCACATATCATAATATCATACATTATATCATAGAATTTCATATACTATTATAATATAACATATTATAATATAATTATAGTATATATATAATATATTATAATAAAAAAGAATATCATATTGTACAATATTGTATAATATTTCATAGAATTTCATACAGAATGGTAATATAACATATTATAATAGAATATATAACGTATTATAATGTATAGTAGTATAATATAATATATTATAATAGCATACGATACAATACGATATATGATATAGAATTTCTTATACAATGATAATATAACATATTATATAATAAATAATTGTATATGTCATATATAATAATATCAGATAATTAAATATAATATAATACAATATAATATTCTATAATATATCTTAGAATTTCTTATAAAACATAATATATTATACAATACAATAATAAAATATATCATATATAATATGTAAAATAATAAAATATGATATAATTACAGAAAAAATATTTATTGCAGAAAATTTATTATAGAAAAATATTACAGGCAAATGAAGAAAAATATAAATCTAACTTCCACAGGTATATATATATATATATGTGTGTGTGTGTGTGTGTGTGTGTGTGTGTGTATGTATGCAAATTGATGAAACAATCCAATATCAATAAAGAGTGGATACAAGGGACAAAAGAACATTTTTTTGGTCTACAAGAACATACCTAAATAGCAAAAATATGAACAAAATAGAAATTAGAGATTAGAAGAAAATTGACCACAAATCAGTCGATTTTCCCAACGTTGGAATTGAAAATTAACTATCAGACTGATCAAAAACAAATATTCACAACATAAGGAGAAATAGTCAACTGCACTGTACATAATAGGAATAAAAAACAACAAATAAATATCAACATTTAACTTATACACTAAATTTACAAAGAAAAATAGCTACATTTTAAAATGTAGATAGTAACACACCAGTAAGAAGAAACTTTAACATCTCTAACTTCCAAATAAATTCAATACAAAATCAAGCAAAAGCAAAAAAAATCATTGAAAACATTGCTCGATGAACTGCAACTAAAAGACTTTTTAACATCCTAACAACTGATACTGCCACAGAATATACAAATTCCTCAGAATCACATCCAACTTTTATAAAAATTGGCAATGAAGACATGAAGTCTGTCTCAGGGTCATATCAGGAAGAGAGAGAGGAAACCCTTCTATTCTGTGGTTTGCACTGTACTCGACAGCATTTCCCAATATACCATCAACCCTATGAGGAAACGTGGTAAACAGGTGAAATGGTTTGCCTCAGGGACACTCAGCTCTCTCTGAGACTGAATTTGAAACTCAGGTCATCCTAACTCCCAGGTCCACGTCTTCTACTTAAGAACAGAGGAGCCGGTAGCATAAACAACGAAGCGTCTCTAAAGCTATGCTGCTTTCCAACAATGTGCTTTAATTACATAGGATTTCTCTATTCTTCAAATATAAATTAATGTAATAATTTTTAAAAAGTTAAAAGTAAAAATAATTTTAAAAAGTAACTTAAAAAAGTAATTTTTAAAAAGTAATTCCATAATAATTACTTGTTTTGTTGGGTAAACCAAATTGCTTTCAGTACTTCACTATTCTTTTATCTTCTTGAAGAAATGTTTAGGTAGATCTAATCCCACAATTTCTAGCTACAGACTCTAGAAAAAAGCTTCAAGGTCTTCTGTATAGTCATACTTTTAGGTCATCTACAGTTATCCAGGAGATTAAGTAAGTCAGATCCAGAGGTTCAGATTAATTCTGAATTAAAGGATAAGGTCACCCTTTGCTGTGTTTTTTTCCAATTTCCATGGAAAGCTGCTAGTTTAAACTCATTTGTGTATTTTGGAATGTCTCAGGAGGTGTCTAGAAGCAATCTCTTAATCTGCTCTTGGTAAAATGCTTGGCAATTTAAAGAGAACTTCTAAAATGGATGTAAGCATATTTATCTCTTTACACAAAGATTCAGAATGTATATGATGTAAGGAGAGAGTTGAATTTAACTATATCTTATTACTTAAATCTGCCTTTCAACTGAATAAAAAGGATATTTCTTATGTAAATAATTTTCAAGCCTGTGGAAATATTCTGTTAAAATGATTTAGTTCTCAGATGTGGGTTAATAAAGAAATTATTACATTGATAAAATTATGATAAAGAAACTGAGCCAAACAAGGTTAAGAGACTTACCCAGAGTCAAACAGCTAGTCAGTGTCTGAGGCCACATTTGAATTCAGGAAAATGAATCTTTTTTATAGATTCAATATTCTCTCCACTGAGCCACCCAGATGCCCCATATGTCTTAGATAATATTAAAATAAAAATAAAATCATATATAATATTAAATAATGCAAAAAATATATGATAAATAAAAGTTGGTACAATATACTAAATATAATTTGATATAATATAATAAGTATAATATTATATATAAAAATATAATATTACATGATATATACTATAAAATAACAAAATATTCTAATATATAATACAATGTATGAAAGAATTTCTCATATAATGATAATATAACATATTATAATAGAATACATCATACTTTATAATATAAAATGATACAATGCACAACATAATAATATATTATACCATATCTTAGAATTTCCTAAAGAAAGATTAAATAACATTATAAGATAATAGAATATAACATATATAATAATATAACATATAAAAGTATAAAATATTATGGTATGATTTCAAATCATATTTTATAATGTGATATATAATAGAATTTTATATAAAATGATAATATAACATATTATAATATCATATAAAAATAGAATATATCCTATATAAAAATCTAAATGAATAAATGTAATATGTATCATACAATATAATAATACTTTATTTTATATTATATATAACATACAACAAAGAATATATGTCATAGAATTTCATATATATTAATAATATAACATATTGTAGTGTAATAATAGAATACATCATATATAGTAATATAAAATCTTACACTGTAATATAATAAAATAAAATATAATATATGATAAAATATATAATATAATTTTATATAGAAGGATATTATAACATAGAATAATAGGATATATCCTACATAATAATATAATTTAATAAATTTAATAAAAATATTATAATATATTATCAGATAATTCTTTTTAGAATGTAAATAAAATATATTATAACATAATATAATATAAAATATTTCATAAGCAAATATAATATATCATAGTACTTTATATAAAATTATATTATAATATATAAAATTTATACTATCACATCATGATATAATGCCTTATATGTATTAATATAATAAATGTATTATGATATAATACATATAAGGAAATATAATGTAATATAATATGACATGATATAATATAATATATCATAGAACTTGTATTGAATCATAATATTACATATAATAATATGTCATATATAATGATATAAAGTAATGAAATATAGTACAAAATAACATGATAAATTAGATTAGGTTAGATTATACCATATATAACTTGTAATGTAATATATCATAAAATTTCTTATACAATGATAATATAACAATATCATATATCGTGTATAATAATATAATATACTATGATATGATATGACAGAGTATGATATATCATAAAATTTCATATATAATGATAATATAGCACGTAATATATACTAATATGATATAATATAACAATATTATAATATATAATAGAATAAAATATAATATGATATGATATGATATATCATAAAATTTTATATACAATGATATTATACCATATTATAATATAATAATGTAATATATCATATATAATATTACAAAATATTACAATGTAAAATAATAAAATATATGGTATGATATAATATATCATAGAATTTTTGTATAATGATAAGATAATATATTATATGAGAATATATCATGTATCATGATATAAACTAATAAATGTAATATAAAAATACAATATATAATATATCAAAGAATTGCTTATATAAGGTAACATAACATAATATAATATTATAATATATCATATATAACAATATAATATATCATACAATGTCAGATACAATGAGTTTATAACATTATATTATAATTTAATAGCAATATATCACATATTATAATAGGAAACAATAAAATATAAAATAATAAAATATATCATACCTTATGTATTATAAAATCATATAATAAGTATATATTATAATAAATATAATACACTAAAATATAATATATCACAAAATTTCATATAGAATAATATCACATATAATACTATAATATAAACATAGAATATATTATGTATAATAATATAAAATTTAAAAAATATTAAATATTTTTAAAAATATAAAATATAAAAATTAAAATTCAAAAATAATATAAAATAACAAAATAGAATGTAAAATATCATAAAATAATATAAAAAATGCTATATAATATAATAAATATGTTATGATATATCATGTTATATAATATATCATAAAATTTAGTATAGAATGATAATGTAACATATGTAATAGAATATATAATATACATAAACATAAATAAATAAAATATAATACAACACAAAATGATATATGTTATATAATGAAACGAAAAATTATATATCATGGAATTTCTTTTACAATGATTATATCCATATTAAAATGGACTATATCATATATAGTAATATAAAGCTTTACTCTGTGAAATAATGAAATATAATATGATAGGATATAATGTATTATATCATAGAATTTTATATAAAAGGATATTATAACATATAATAATAGAATATATTTTTATGAAAATATAAATTAATAAATTTAATGAAAATATTATAATATAATACACCAAAGAACTCTTTTTAGAAAGTTAATAGAACATATTATAACATAATATAATATAATAATATATCATATATACGAATATAATATATGATAGTATTTCATATGAAATTATATTATAAAATATAAAAATTATACTATCATATCATATGATATAATGTCTTCTCATATATATTAATATAATATAGTTAATATGATATAATACATATAATGCAATATAATATAATGTAATATGATATAATATGATATATCATAGAAGCTTGTATAGAATGATAAAATTCCATATTAGAATATAACACATATAATAATATAAAGTAACAAAATACAGTACAAAATAACATGATAAATTAGATTAAATTAGATTATGCCATATATAACTTGTAATGTATATATTATATATATTATGGTATTATATTATTGTAATGTATATATTATATATGTTATGGTATTATATTATTGTAATGTATATATTATATATATTATGGTATTACACATTATGGTATAATGTAGCATAATATATCATACAATTTCTTATAGAATGATATTATCATATATCAAAATATGATATATTCATACAATATATCATATATGATAATATAAAATAAAAGAATATAAAATCATTAAATAATATATAAAATATTTTAAAATAATATAGTATAATATAACATATATAATATATAATAGGAAAATATAATATGATATTATGTGATATGATACTATATAATGTAATATATCATCGAATTTAGCATAGAATGTTAATTTAACATATTATAAGAGAATGTTAATATAGAATATATCATATATAATAATATAAAATAATAAAATATAATGTAACTCAAAATAATATAATCTTATATAATACCTAATATAACAGACTATATTATAGCATTTAGTATAGTATGATAATGTAGCATATTATAATATAATATATAATAGTATAATGTAACATGTCATAGTTTTTCATGTACTATGATAATACAGCATATTATAATACAATGTAATAACACAATATATATACTAATATATAATATTTAAATATTATAAGGCACAATACTATATAGCATATCATATATGATGTAATATATTATGTATCATAGGATTTCATATAAAATGATAATGTAACCTATCATAATTTGATAGAGTAATAAAATATAGCATATAGAATAGAATATATAATTATATGATATAATATAATAAAATATATAATACAATTTCATATAAAATGATAATATAACATTATGATAGAATAGAATAATAGAGTGTATCATATATAATAAGAGAATACAATGTTTAATAATATGATATAATATATCATGTCATAGACTTGCATATAGAATAATAATATTACATATTATAATGCAATATTAGAATGTATCAAATATAGTAATATAAAATAATGCAATCTGGTACAATATAACTTAATATATTATATTATGTTATATTAATATAATATAATATATCATTGAATTATTTATAGAATGATAACAAACATTATCATATAATAATCGTTTGTCATATATCATTATATCATATAAAAATATAATATGTCAAATAATTTTGTGTACAATGATAATATTCCATATTATATTATAATAAAATATTAGAATATATCCTATATATTAATATAAAAATTTTAAAATATAGTATCACAACACATGTCATAATATAATATATGATATCATATGATATATCCTAGAATTTCATATCGAGTTATACTATAACATATAATCAAAAATATATCATGAATAATAATAATATAAAATAATATTATATAATATAATATTTCATAAAATTTTATATAGAATGGTAATATAACACATTATAATATAATGTGTAATATGTTATTTAGTATTATGATATAACATATAATATTATAACATACAATATATTATTATAACATAATATGATATGATATATCATAGAATATCATGTAGAATAACATTACATAAAAATAATAGTATATGTCACATATAATATTATAACATAATTAAATATAATATAATACAGTATCATATTGTATAATACATCTTAGAATTCCTTATATAATATATCCTAGTATAATTCAATAATAGAAAATATCATATAAAATATATAAAATTATAAAATATAATTACAGAAAATATTTATTGCAGAAATTTTTTTACAGAAAAATATTACAAGCAAATAACAAAAAATATAAATCTAACTTCCACAGGTATATATGGAATTTGATGAAACAATCCAATATCAATAAAGAGTGGATACGAGGGAAAACAAACAATTTTTTTTGTCTATATGAAGCAAACGTAAATAGCAAAGATATGAATGAAATAGAAATTAGAGATTTACAGGAAAATGACCACAAATCAGTTGATTTTCCCAAAGTTGGAATTGAAAATTAGCAATCAGACAGATCATAACCAAATATTCACAACATGAGAAGTAACTGCACTATACATAATAGGAATTATAAACAAAGAAATATCAATATTTAACTTATACACTAAATTTTAAAAGTAAAATAGCGAAATTAAAAGATGTAGATTATAACATACCAGTAAGAAGGAACTTTAACATCTCTAAGTTCCACATAAATTCAATACAAAATCAAGATAAAGCAAAATACATAATTGAAAACATTACTGGAGAAACTGGAATTAAAAGACTTTTTGACATCCTAACAACTGATACTGTCACAGAATGTCCAAATGGCTCACAACCTCGCCCAACTTTTATAAAAATTGGCAATATATTAGAGTATAAGGTATTTTCCAAGTAAAGGAAAAAGCAAGAATAGTAAACATTTCTTTTACTGCCCATCATGCAAGAAAAAGAGTTGTGATTGTACAGAGTATAAATAAAACCTGCAGATTGAAATAATGATTTAACAATAAATTTCAAAATAATAACTGGATCAAAGAAATAGAACAATAGCATTTGGTAGTTATATGAAAAAAAATTTTTTTTAATAAAACAACATATCAGACCTCTACAATGAAAATAAAGCAATCTTCAGGGAGCAAAAAAACAACAACAATATTTTAACACACACATTAACAAAATAGAAAAGAGGAAGAGTAATAAAGAGTAATAAAGCAAATATGAATTTCCTAAAAATTAGGAAATACAAACCTAGTTAAAATAAGTATAACACAGGAGATCTTTTAAAATAGAGGAGAAATAGATAAATAGAAAAAAAAATTGTGGAAACGATAAAAATCTTAGTTGTTTGAAAAGATTAACATAATAAATAAACATAACAGAATATATCATATATACTGATATAAAACAATAAAATGTACAATACATTACAATACAATATAACATAATATAAGATGATGTGATATGATATGATATAATGTAATATATCATCGATTTTCATTTAGAATGATAATATAACATCATAATAGAATAAATCATATATAATAATAGTAAAGAATAGAATATATAATAATGATATAATATATCATAGCATTTCATATACAATGATAATTCATTAGTATATGATGTAATATTAAAATATACATAATAAAAATAGAATATATGATAATGTGATATAATAAAATATAATATTTCATAAAGGTACATATACAATGACAATATTACATGCTGTAATATTATATTAGAATATATAATATCTAATAATATAAACTAATAAAATGAAGTACAATAAAACATATAATGTTGTATTATGTTATGTTATATTATATATAATGTAAAATGTAATATATCACAATTTATTAAAAATGATAATATAATATTATATAATAATAGTCTAGAGCATGTATAATAATATTATATATAAAATGTAATCATATAATTTTGCATACAATAATAAAATAACTTAATATTATAATAAACTAATAGAATATATCATAATATAAAATAATATAATATATGATACAATATAATATATAACATGATACAATATATGATATAATGTAATATAATCACATAATTTCATATACAATGATATAACATATCATAATATAATCTTAGAAAATATCATATATAATATATAATAATAAAATAGAATATAAAACATTGTAAAAAATATATTAGAATATGACATATATAATATAATAAATATAATACATAGGATGTGATAGGATATAATATAATTTAATATAATATCTCATACAATTTTCCATAGAATGATAACATATTATAATAGAATATACTAATATAATATACAATATAATATGTAGTTATATGATATAATATAATATAATAAAATGTGATATATCAGAATTTCATATAGAATGATAATATAAATCTTGATGTGTAAAACAATTTAAAATAATATATTTTATATGATGTGATATGTAATAATATAATATAATATGTCTTCAAAAATTGAATGGAATGATAATATAACATATCATATTAAAATATATTATATATAATAATATAAACTAATAAATGTAATACAAAATAATATATAATATTTAATATAATAGATCAAAGAATTTTTATACAATGTTAAAGTAACATAATATAATGTAATATATCATTACATTTCTTATACACTTATGTTATAACATATTATGATCTAATATAATATTAGTATATATCCTATATTATGATATGAATTAGCATACAAAATAACAAAATATATAATGCACCATATCATAATATATTGAATATGATATGACATAATGAAATAAATATAATGTGATGTAATATAATACAGTATGATATGACATAACATGATATATATCATACAATTTCATGTAGAATGATAATAGCACATATCATAATATATTATAATCAAAGATTAGGTCATAATAAATATAAAATGATAGAATAGAAAATATTTTAAAATAATATATTATAACATGTGCATACATATATAACATAATGTACATATACAATATGATATATAATATAATAAATGTAATGTGACGTGATAGGCTATAATATGCTGTAATATAACATAAAATTTAGTATAGAATGATAATGTAACATATTATAATAGAATATATAAATATAAAATAATATAAATATAAAATAATAAAATATAATACAATAAAAATGATATAATATATTATAGAATATAGAATATAATATAACAAATACTATTTAAAATTATATATCATAGAATTTCTTTTACAATGATTATATACATATAATAGAATGTATCATATATAGTAATATATCAGAATTTCATATACAATGATAATATAACATATTATACTCTAATGTAATAATGCAATATCCCATATATACTAATACAAAATAATAAAATATGATACAATACAATATAATATACTATGACATGATATAATGTAATATTATATAACAGAATTTCATATAGAATGATAATATATCATAATGTAATATAATAATAGCATATATCATATATAATAATAGAATATATAAGAATATGATATAATAATCATAGAATTTCATATAAAATGATAATATATTATATTTGAATATAATAATGGACTGCATCATATGTAATACAATAGAATATATAATAGTATGATAATATATCATAGAATTTCATATTGATTTATATTACATATTATAATGTGTGAATATATCATATATAATAATGTAAAATAATAAAATGTGATACAATATAATATAATATATTACATGTTATGTTATATTATATACAATATAACATGTAATATATCATTGAATTTCTCATACAATAATAATATAACATATAATGTAATAATAATATATATCATATATAAAATTTAATATATAATTTTGAATACAATGATAATATGCCCTAATATATTAGAATAAAATTATAGAATATATATTATATATGATATAGCATATTAAAATATGTAATACAACATAATATAATGTCATATAACATAATATAATATGATATCATATATTATATCAGAATTTCATGTAGAATTATAATATAACATATAATATAATTATAGAATATATCATGTATAATAACAAAAAAGAATATGATATTGTACAATATTGTATAATATTTCATAGAATTTCATACAGAATGGTAATATAACAAATTCTAATAGAATATATAACATATTATACTGTACAGTAGTATGATATAATATATAATATTATAATAGCATACAATACAATATGATATAATATAATATGATATATCATAGAATTTCATATACAATGATAATATAACATATTATATAATAAAATAATAGTATATATCATATATAATAATATCACATAATTAAATGTAATAAAATACAGTATAATATTCTATAGTATACCTTAGAATTTCTTATAGAATATAATATATTCTAATAAAATACAATAATAAAATATATCATATATAATATATAAAATAAAATATTATATAATTACAAAAAATATTTATTGCAGAAAATTTACTACAGAAAAATATTGCAGGCAAATGAATAAAAATATAAATCTAAATTCCACAATATATATATGCAAATTGATGAAACAATCCAATATCAATAAAGATCAAATACAAGGGTCAAAAGAACATTTTTTTGGTCTGCAAGAATCATACCTTTATATCAAAAATATGAACAAAATAGACATTAGAGATTAGAAGAAAATTGACCACAAATCAGTTGATTTTCCCAAAGTTGGAATTGAAAATTAAATATCAGGCTGATCAAAAACAAATATTCACAACATAAGGAGAAATAACCAACTGCACTGTACATAATAGGAATAATAAACAACAAATAAATACCAATATTTTACTTATACACTAAATTTAAAAGAAAAATAGCTAAATTAAAAGATGTAGATAATAACACACCAGCAAGAAGGAACTTTAATATCTCTCTCTAAGTTCCAAATAAATTCAATACAAAATCAAGCAAAAGCAAAAAATATAATTGAAAACATTGCTGGATAAACTGCAACTAAAAGGCTTTTTGACATTCTAACTGATACTGCCACAGAATATACAAATTCCTCAGAACCACATCGAACTTTTATAAAAATTGGCTGTATATTAGAGCATAAGGTATTTTGCAAATAAAGGAAAAAGCAAGAATAGTAAATATTTCTTTTACTGCCCATAATGCAAGAAAAAGAGTTATCATTGTACAGAGCATAAATAAAAGCTGCAGATCCAAATAACGATTTAACAATAAATTCCCAAATAATGACTGGATCAAAGAAATAAACAAAGAAATAAAATAATAGTATTTGATAGTGATATGAAGTTTTTTTAAAAAACATTTTTATGAAGACAACATATCAAAACCTCTGCAATGAAAATAAAACAATCTTCAGGGAGCAAAGATAACACACTGTAACACACACATTAACAAAATAGAAAAGGGGAATAGTAATACACTAGATGTGAATTTCATAAAAAGTAGAAAAATACAAACCTAGCTAAAATAAGAATAACATGGGAAATTTTTTTTTAAAAAAAAAGAGGAGAAATAGATAAATAGAAAAACAAGAAATTATCAAAAAAATAAAAATCTAAGATGTTTGTAAAGATTAACATAATAAATAAACATTTAGTCAACCTGGTTAAAGAAGACAGGAGAGGATTCAGGGAAGATGACAGATCAGGTCAGAAAAATTTAACCTCTCCAGATTTCCTCCTCAAACATGACAAAATTGCATCTTAGAGTAAACGTAGAGCCCTTAAAAATAAATATTAGTTGGAGCAGAACAGTAGTTTTCCTGAGATAGGAGGGAGGTTTGGCTCTTGTAAAGTGTAAACTTCTCCAAAATAACACCACTGAAACAGCAATCAGTGGGCCCTAGGGCTAGCTAGGTTGGAAGATGACCTCAATCCTAGTACAGAAACTTTCACCTAGATAGTATGGAGAGTTGGATCTCTGAGTTGGGGAACATTAAGGGAATCTCTGCTGATAAGGGACACCAGGCCCAGCTGTGATTCCTCCATGCAGCCCTGCATGAGAAGGGGCTAGCACATTCCTGAACAATAAAGAATCAGTGGGGCAGGATTCTGGCTACACTCACTCACAGGAGAGTAAAGTACATGGTTTCAAGTTCCAGGTCAGGGGAGAGAACTGACGGAGCACCTGATGTCAGCAACCCCATGCCACATACATTACAGTATTACAGTAATACCAGCATTTCACACCATATGCCAAGATAAGGTCAAAATGGTTACATAATTTAGACATAAAAGATAATAGCATAAGCAAATTAGGGAAGCATGGAAAAAGGAAGAATTTATCACCAAACATAAGATAGAGAGAATTATGAAGAGTAAAGGAATAATATTGATTTCATGGAATTAATTTTTTTTCTAAACAAAACCAATACACCCAAAATTAAAAGAAAATTGAAGTGGAGAAAATATTTTAGGTAAATTTCTCCTATTAAAGGCCTTATTTTCCCCAAATATAAGGAATTTAACTAAATTTATTAAAATAAGTCATTCCAATTGAGCAATAGTTGAAGGACATGAACAGGCGGTTTTCTGAATGAAAAATCAAAACTTTTCATGATAATATAAAATGCTCTAAATCATAATTTGAAATATAAATTAAAACAACACTGTAATTATCACCTCCTGGGTATATATGTAGATGGATATCATAACCCCACCTCCCCCAAAAATCATTATTTTATAATAATGAGCAAGATGAAGAAGGATATTTATTCTCTAGTGAGAATTGGGACGGTGGTGGTTAACTGTAAAATTAAATAAATCACACTGACTCCATGTTATGACTCAATTCTGTACCTAAGCAGTTTCTATTCAATTATAAATCCAATTTCTATCGAGAGAAAAATTTTTACCCAGTTGCAGGAAATGGGAGAAAATCTTTGCATTGTTTGAATCGAGCCCTGCATGGGTAGGAAACTAGAACACCTGTTCATTCTACTTAGAGACTTTTATCCAATAACCTAGGTTACACTGACTTGAAATTCAGTCAGATTTAAAGACTGAGTCAACAAATTTTCTCACAATTGTGCACCTCAAGTAATCTGTTTATCTGAAAACTGGTCCTTGGCTGATCAGTCAGTTCCATGGTTCCATTCCATGTTCCTTTGATTCCTTTCAGACATTTTGGAAGTAGGCATCTCATTTTATTATTTCAAGGAACTATACCTGTTCACTCTCCTCTCAACACAATCAAGTGCTAGACTTTAATCCTACTAGAAATCAGATTACCTGATGTTATAATACTCTTTTTAATAAATCATTTTAATATTTAAAAATGTCTGTCTCCCCTGTATTCATCATTGAAGGCCTAAGCTTCGCAGATCTGATTCCACTTTATTTAAAATTTAAATTCATTGGTTAATGAATCTCAGAAGAGAAGATCAAATCCGAGTTTTTTCTCAATCAACTATTTGTTTTAATTTCATGTTTAATTTCAATAAATTTCAAAATAATCACATAAAATTTAAAATAATTACTAGAGACAAGGAGCTAACTATCCAGTTTAAGCACCAAGAAGATAGATATCATGACTTTACATAATGCCATAGTAAAAGTTATGATAAAAGAAATAAACAGAGAAAGTATTATTCTTAAATCATCCATACATACTTATATTTACAAAATTGTTTCAGAGCCTCATATAAGTGTAATATTTTTACTCATACTGATTTTTTCCTTATTAAATTTTTCTGCCGCTCTTCTATGCTCCAGTCCTTTCCAGAATTAGCCATTATTTAATCTTCAACTGCTTTTTTCATTCTATCTTCAGACTTTTGTTCCAATATTATTTTTATTATACTGTGATACAAATGATATGTTTGGTATTTCTGCTTTCAGTCTTTGTACAGGGGAGGGTGCTTTATAACCCCATACGAGATCACAGGAATTACTTACAGGTCAGGCACAGATGATCCCATAGACTTTGGAGTGGAGATGTCCATATTTGCATATCTCTAAATACCTATTTCTTCTAGCCTACTACTCATTCTACTTTATCATAGAACGCTTTAGTGCCTTCCCTGAGAGGGCACACCATGATAGGCAGTCCTATATCCAGTATCTCATGTCATGCAATCAATTGCAAAGTTCTTTAGAGAGCCTTGAGAAAGTTCTTTGTCCTCTTTCTAGATTCCACCCCAGTACTTGTCTTGTGTGAATTCTCTATAAAGAATCTTTCAGCATTTGAATGTATTGTCCATCAGGTTGGACTTCCTCTGTTAAAGTCTAGATGCTTAGCAGTTCTAGCTTGAGAAAGTTTCAGAGTTAGAATTATCACGCAGATGACATCAGAATCTTCCTCAGGCAAAACGATTGGTATAGCGCTGGTTCCTGTCTAGGTTTCACAGGCACATAACAATGAAATCAACTGAGAGCTCTATGACACTTCATTTGGTAGTTACTCTAATACCTCTTCTTTCTCCACTTTCTTGGAGATTCCCAAACAATGAGCTATCTCTGGCAATGTGTGTGTCAACACCATCATCTCTGGCTGTCCCTGGAGAAAGTATCTGCCGAAATGATCCTTTCCATCTGATACACTCTGACCAATGGTTTTGATGATGGTTTTCTTCAGTGCTGCTGGCTCTTGGGGAGCCTCCTGTGTTCTCAGTGTTCATTGTTAGACCAAAACTAAGATAAAGTACGTTCTAGAGACTGCTGGAACTGGGTAGGGTCAGGATGCAGAGAAAGGCTCCTGAAGAAAAGATCAACTGCAACCTGTGACTATCAGGCTATCAGGGTTCTATGAAAACCTGGTGAGAAGGTCCTGCAAATTCTTTGGTGAAGGAAGTGAAACATTTATTGCAAATGGTATTAATCCTTCCTAGAGGATGAACAAAATATATGGAAGATAAAGAGTCTCCTTTTGGAGAAGGTCTGTCTCCTCTCCTTAAAACTGAGATTTCTCCAGTCTCTTTTCTATCAATCTCTGTAAGAACTCACTAAGTATCTCTTTAAATATAGGTGTTGATTGACTGGCTTCCTATATTACCCAAATTGGAAGTAGGTGACTACTAAAGGAGACATTGATCTGTTGTTTCCAGCCCAGTTTGATTTACCTTCCCTTTGGCAATCTAGTCCTCTCTCCCCAACACACATCCACTGGGATCCCACCATATTAACCTTCAAGTGATGACACATCTAGTGGACATAACCAGTGTGAACCACCATCTTTTGCTGAAGTGACCTTCCAGTGCCTTTTTTAGAATGATCTGTCCCCAGGCCAATCAATGAAGAAACAGAAAAGAAGTCCTAGGAGAAAAAGAACACTGACATACCAAATCTTAAGTGTTTGAAGACCTCAAATTTGAATGAGAACAAAATGAGGAATTGGTGGAGAAATAGGGCAGTGAAGATTTCTGTGTCTCTGCTGCCCTCTCCTGGCTTATAATAGAGAACATTCCGCATCTTAACATACTTCAGATTTTTATTTAAAAGGAGGAGTGAGACACAAGTTCTGCTGCTTATCTAGGTTTTCCATTTGGAAAGCAAAGTTCACACCACTTGCTCTCTGAGCCACAATACTGGTCTTCGACATATGGGACTTGGTCATTCTCTCCCCATGCCTATATGGAGAAGCAGTCCTCCTCAGGGAGAAACAAAAAAGCCACTGTTTGCTAATGCGGGTCCCAGCATAAGGTGGGTGAAGTTCTAAGGTCCCAGTTTTTCCTTCCTCAATGACATTTTTATAATAGCATAAAATTGCTTTAAGGATATTTGGCAATCCCCAAATGTTCTTCCACACTTCCATCAACAGATAAATGAAAACTCACCATGCCAGTGAAAACTGAAATTATTAAGACATCTTTTCAAAATGATTCCTTACAAATACATTAATTATTGTAAGAGAACACAGAAAACTTGCACATTGTGGGACAAAAAGAATGAAGTTATTTTCTGTACATCAATATCCACTTCTCTATGCAACGGTAAGCATTATGCACAGAGAATCAATTAAATTCACTTGACCAATTAGGGACAAGGCAGTCTATGTCTGGGACTCAGAAGGTGATATCACCTGCATTTGAGTGATGGATTATTCCAGGGCTTGAAGAAGGTTTCACACTATACCCTGAGGAGTTGGGAATATTTCTTTCTTGACATCCTTCAGCTCTGCTCATTTTCCTTTATGTCTGCATTCACCATTATCAAAACCAGTAACTTGGCACCACAGTTCAATTTAACCATGTGTTGATAACATTACAAAGAGAATATTTTTCTACTTTTTTTTTATTTTTTAGATAATTTTTGAGAAATCTTTGAGAAGTTTTTTATTATTAGAACATATGCCTGGATAATTTTATACAACGTATCACTTGCAATCCTTCTGTTCTGGTTTTCTTCATTCCCTCTACTCCTCCCTAGATGGCAAACTGATCTTATACATATTAAATATGTTATAGTATATCCCAGATACAATGTGTGTGCAAGGAGCCAAACAGCTCTCTTGTTGCACAGGGAGATTGGATTCAGAAGGTAAAATAGCTGGGAAGGAAAACAAAATGCAGTTTACCCATTTTCCAGTGTTCCTTCTCTGGTGTAGCTACTTCTAGTCATCATTGATCTAATTCAATTCAATTGATCTTCTCTTTGTCGAATGTCCACTTCCATCAGAATCCATCCTCCTTGTACAGTATTGTTGTTGAGTGTATAATTGTCTCCTGATTCTACTCATTTCCCTTGGCATCAGTCCATGTAAGTCTCTCCAAGTCTCTCTGTATTCCTTCCTGGTCATTTCTTACAGAACAATAATGTTCTACTAACATTCATAACACCACAATTTCATCCAACCATTCTCAATTGATAGGCATCATTCATTTTCAGTTCTAGCCACCACAAAAAGGGCTACCACAAACATTTTAGCTATACAAGTCCCTTTCCCTTCTTTAGTATTTTTTTTTTTTGGGGGAATATATAAGGCCAATAGTATTACTGCTGGATCAAGGGCATACTGGTTGATAACTTTTGGGGCATAATTCAGATTGCTCTCAGAATGGTTGGTTCGTTCACAATGCATCCAGTGTCCCAGTTTTCCCTGCATCCCTCCAACATTCATCATTATTTTTCCTGTCTTTGTAGCCAATCTGACAGGTATGTAGTAGTATCTCAGAGTTGTCTTAATTTTGCATTCTCCCTGATCCAGTTGTAGTTCGAACACTTTCATACGAGTGGAAATAGTTTCAATTTCATTCATCAGAAATTATCTATTCATATCAACTGACCATTTATCAATTGAAATTAAAAGCGATTTCTTATAAATTAGAAGTCAATTCTCTATATATTTTGGAAATGAGGCCTTTATCAGAACCTTTAACTGTAAAAATATTTCCCAGTTTGTTACTTTTGCCTTCTAATTTTATTTTGCATTATTTTGTTTGACACACAAAGGCTTTTAATTTGATGTAATCAAAATTTTCTATTTATGATCAATAATAGTCTCTGGTTTCATCTTTGGTCTGAAATTTCTTCCTCCTCCACAGGTCTAAGAGAATTATCCTATGTTCCTCTAATTTGCCCAAATTCTCATTCTTTATGCCTAATCCTTCTTGGACCCATTTTGCAGTCTTATCTTGGTATATGGGTAAAGTGTGAGTCCATGCCTAATTTCTATATACTAATTTTAGTTTTCCCAGCAGTTTTTGTCAAATAATAAACCGGAGTCAACTTTTGGGATAAGAATTCATCAAGGAACTAGATTATATAGTGATTGACTATTTTGTCTTATAAACCTATCCAATTCCATTGATCAACTATTATTTCTTAGCCAATACTAAAATGGTTTGGGTGATGACTGCTGCTTTATAATATAGTTTTAGATCGGGTACAGCCGTACTTTCATATGACTTTCATTAATTCCTTGAAATTCTCAACCTTTTTGTTCTTCCATATGGTTGTTCTTCCAATGTGTTGTTATTTTCCTAGGTCATTAAAATGGTTTCTTGGGAGTCTGTGATTGATATGGCACTAAATAGATTAATTTAGGGAACATTGTCATCTTTATTATATTTGCTCAGTCTATCCAAGAGCACTTAATATTTTTTGCATTATTTAAATCTGACTTTGTGGAAAGTGTTTTGTAATTTCTCATAAAAATTCCTGGCTTCCCTTTGGTACATGGATTCCCAAATGTTTTATCCTATCGACAGTTATTTTTTGGATAGATTTCTTGTATCTCTTGCTGTTGGATTTGTTGGTGATGTATAAATGCTGAGGATTTATGTGAATTCAATTTATATCCCGCCACCCAGAAAAGCTTTAATAAGTTATGAATTATTCAACAGCTTTTAGTAAAATCTCGGGTTCTCTAAATATACCATCATATCATCAGCGGAAGTGATAGTTTGGTTTCCTCATTACCTGCTCTTCCTTTAATCTGTTTCTCGCCTCTTATTGCCAAGGCTATATTGTATTTTCAATACAATATTGAATAATAATAGTGATAGGTAGGCAAACATTTCCTTCCACAATCTTACTGGGAAAGGTTCCAAAGTTTTTACATTACAGATGATACTTACTAGCTATTATTTTATTCTTAACTTCTTTTGACTTTTTTTTTTTTTAAGGAAAATCATTTATTCTTATCCTTTCAAATGTTTTATTGAATGGATATTTAGTTTTTATCTTAAATGCTTTTCTGCATCTGTTAGATGGTCATGGTTTTTTGTTAATTTGGTTACTGATATAATCAGTTATGCTAATAGTTTTCTAATATGAACCAGCCCTGCATTCTAGAAATCCTCCTTGGTTACAAATTATATTATCCTGGGGATGATTTTCTGTAATCTTTTTTGCTAATATTTTTATTTAAAGATTTTAGCATCAATATTAGAGATTAGTCTAATTTTCTTTCTGTTTTCAGCCTACCTTGTCTAGGTATCAGTACTATATCATGTCAAAAAAAGAATTTGGTAGGACTCCTTCAATCTCTATTTTCAAATAGTTTTATATAGCATTGGAGTTCATTGTTCTTTAAATGTTTGGTAAAATTCATGTAAATCTATATCTCGTTCTGGGATTTTTCTTAGGGGTGGTTAACTTGTTATAGCTCTTTTTCTAAAATAGGACTATTTGGATATTTACTTCTTCTCTGTTAATCTGGGCAGATTATATTTTGAAGGTATTCTTCCATTTCATTTAGTTGTCGAATT
The DNA here is from genome assembly GCF_902635505.1 of Sarcophilus harrisii. Lineage (NCBI taxonomy): Eukaryota > Metazoa > Chordata > Mammalia > Dasyuromorphia > Dasyuridae > Sarcophilus > Sarcophilus harrisii. Next base: position 603,771,479 of record NC_045428.1, read on the forward strand.
TATTGGCATAAAGTTGGGCAAGTAACTCCTAGTGCTCTAATTTCTTCTTCATTAGTATGGTTCTCCCTGTTTATTTTTAAGACTAACAATTTTGATTTTCCTCTTTTTTTTTTTTTTTAAATCAGGTCCCACCAAGGGTTTGTCTATTTTGTTGGTTTTCATGAAACCAACTCTGGTTATTAATTCCAATAGTTTTTTTATTTTCAATTTTATTGATCTCTCCTTTTATTTTTAAATTTCAGTTTAGCGTTTGACCAAGGTTTTATTTGTTTCGCTTTCTAATTTTTTAGTTGCAAGCCCGATTCATTGACTCTCTTCTCTATTTTATACAAGTAGGCCTCTAGGATAAAATTTCCCCTTATTACCACTTTGGCTGCATCACATTTGGTATGATGTCATTATTGTCATTGAAGTTATTAATAGTGTCTATGATTTGCTGTTTCACCCAATCGTACTTTAGTGGTTAGTTTCTGATTATTTTTGGTCCTTTTTCCCTGGCTTTTATTGAATGTAATTTTCATTTATCATGGTCTGAAGAGGATACATTTATTATCTCACACCTCATGCATTTTAGTTTAAGGTTTTATGTCTAAATATATGGTCAATTTCCCCGGGTATAGGTTTTCATGAACTGCTAAAGAAGAAAGTGGACTCCTTTCTGTCTCCATTTAGTTTTTCTCCAAAAGATCTATCTATCTAACTTTTTCTAGTATTCTATTATTTACCTCTTTAGTTCCTATACACTTATTTTCTGGGATTTGGATTTATCTAATTCTGAGAGTCAAGGTTGGGGTCTCCACTATTATGGTCTTGCTTGTCTATTTGCCTTGCAGCTCTCTTAATTTGCCTTTTAAGGAATTTCAAATGCTATACTACTTGGCGCATATATTTAATATTGATATTACTTCAGTATCTATGCTACCTTTTAGCAAGATATGTGTTCTCTATCTCTTTCAATTAGATCAATTTTTGCTTTGTGATCTGAGATCAGGATGGCTGCCTCTGCTTTTTTATTTCACCTAAGCATAGTAGCTTCTGCTATTCTTTTACCTTTATGCTTATTGTATTTGCCCTGCTTCAAGTGTGTTTCTATAAACAACATGTTGTGAGTTCTGTTTTTTAATCCTGTACTAACCCTTCCTCTTTACTAAACTAAGTTTACCCCATTCACATTTATGGTTAATTACCAATTCTGTATTACTTGCCACCTCATTATCCCTGTTTCTGTTTCTCCTTACCTTCCCTCTTGTCCTTCTCCCCAGCATTAAACACAGCAGGCACTACTTGCTTCTCATAGCTCACTTACCTTTTGGGTTTCTCTTGTTCTATATTTGTAGATCAAACTGTATTTGGATTCTGGTTTTTCATCCAAAAATAAATGAAATTCACTTATTTCGTTGATATCCATCTTCCCTGGAAAAGTGCTCATTTGTGGGAGTAGGTTATTTTGCCTGCTATCAGTTCCTTAGCCTTTCAAAATATCATATTCCATTTGTAATTGATTATAACAATATCAGGACTTTCCCTATGGAGACACAGATTGAACCAACATCAACAGAAACCCTTATTACTGTTTGTTTCAGGTAAGAGTCATAGCTGGAGTAGCTAGGTGTGGTGCAATGGATAATTCTATCAAGATTATACTAGCTTGGAAGCAGAAGGATATTATCATCATGAGTCCAAATCCTGCTTGAGACACTTACTAGCCATGTGATCTTAAAGGCTTTTTGCCTCAGTTCCTCATCTATGAATTGCAGAAGGAAATGATGAACCCTCCAAATATCATTGCCAAGAAAAAGCCCAAGCTAGATTATGACAGAGTTGAACATGACTGAAGGTAAAAAATCAGTAACAAAAGTCATAGCTGGACTTTATTTGGGAACAGTCAGTCTCAGAAGAGTTCCCATTATTCTGGGGTATCATAAAGGCCAGGCTCCAAATTAATCGTTGGGAAACTTCCTGTTTGAAATATCTAATGAAACTGAATTATGACACCTATCTAAACATTTGAGATATATTCTAATTTTTCCAGGCATCACCTGTAGTTCTCAGACCTAACTCTCTTTTGAGTAATATTTAGCATATCCATAAATAGTGTTATCAATAATATCAATTCAGACAATGATACCTGTATTAAAACTTGTCAAATTAAACTCAAGGGATTTTTCCTCAAAACAATCATTACAATAAATATAGCTAGTATTTTATTTTATGTTGTTGCAATAATAATTAAAAATATACATTGGTTTCATTACATATATACTTTCTTGATTTAGTCATCTTGGACTGATGATCAATTAGACATTGGAAAGATCATGTTTTGTGCTTGCACGGACTGTGAATACATGGTAATTCAGAAAATACCAGCAATTATAAAGCCTTGAGGCTGATAGATATCTATGATGCTGTGTGTTGAAATGTCTTTTCTTTTGCCTTAAAAGGGTTCAATATGCAAGTGAGGTCTATTGATACTGTTAGTTCAGGCCTGTAACTAGCCCATACAATCCAGATACATATAATTTTTCATAAACCCAATAGTCAAATTATCAGAAATCATTCTTTATTAAATAAACACATAAACCTTTTTATTTTCAGTTTGAAAACTGGTTTCGCTGGATCAAAGCTTCCATTATTTTCAGACTTAACAACATTCTTTCAGTGACTTCTCTCAGAAAAGTCAATAAGATTTATGACCTTATTAAAGCTAAAAAGTGAGGGCCTGTGAAAAGTCTGGCAAGTTCCCAAAAGAACTTCTAAGAGACTCACAAAATTGAGTGATATTTTCCAAAACTTAGGTTATTACAATTCAAATTTTATCAATTAAATTCTTGACAATTATTAAAAAACTATAATAAAGGTTTCCTGGGTTGGAGGAATAGCAGTGCACTCGGCCTGCTCCTGCAGGGGAGGGGGAAGAAGGAGCACTCACGTGACTCCTGGCAGTCTGTGAAGACAATGTGACAATGCAGTTTACAGCGGGCCCCATCCATGTCAGGGAAGTTATGAATTGCACCATTAATGGAAACTATGTTTTTGGAGAATATGATGACAAAGGATACAGCAATTGACTCACTTTTGTTAATTTATTGACAAGAGATGAAGTGGCTCCAATGCGAAAAAGCGTGACTTTAAAGGACTAAATTGACACTTGGTGACTTTTGAGGACCTATACCTAGACAAACTTTCTTTGGGTATATAAGACAGATTAATATATTTTGGGTAGTTATGGATGTAGGAAACACAGTGAACTCCAAGACTTATGTTCCATTATCTTAGGAGGACAAATATTTTGAGGTTGTATAATGATATTCATGTTTTTTGATACAAACGCAGACTTGGTTTTTCCAACTTCAGGAATAAAAAATGAATCGACCACCAGCCTCCGACAGCTCACACATGTGCAGTATGGAAATAATGGCTATATTGTTTGGAGAATGAGTATTGCAAACTAGGATGAATGATTTGCACTGTCTGAATTTGATATAGATTGGTCTGGAAGGATTCCTTACTAATTGAGAAACCCAAGACATAGGTCTTGGTATACTTCGACACCAATTGCTGATGATCAGCTTTTTTCTGTTTGGTGGATTAAGTGCAGAGAATATTCCTTTAAGTGATGGATGGATTCACAATGTTGTAACAAATGTTTGGAGACAGCTTACACATTTATCTAAGAAAAGACCCAGGTTATGACATACTGCCTATCTGGAAAAAGAAAATGAAGTATTGGTATTTGGTGTGAGCAAAGATGATTTACTTTTTATGGATACAGGTCACTAATGATTTATTGATATTTCAAACTCAACCTTATTCACTTCTCAGGAATGCTTAGATGTCCTCTGTTTGATTAAATGTGAAGACCAAGTTAGCACTCTGGATACTTTAGAATCAACCGGAGTCAGGATAAGCAAAAGTCCTTGATCTTTATTCTTTGTCAAAGATAGAGGCATGGACACAGGAATCTCTACACCTCTGCTCTTCCTCTCCTGGCCAGAAATCTTACTCCACCCTCTAATCCTTCCTCCAATTTTCTATATACACCAACAGATCAAGCCACCACAGAATGGTGGGGGCGGGCCATTTCTAAGCATGTATTTCAATGGTGCTTAATAATTAGCCTTAGAGTGCTTGGTTGTCCGAATTTCAGTACATAAACTCAAGAGTTTCAGCCCTTTACAATTAAGATTCATTCTTCCTCTGTACAATGATAGTCTTAAATCAGATTGAGACCTCTGATACTCAGCCAATGGGCTATCAGGGGAGGGACTTGCAATTCCAATATAAAAAAGGACAAGTATTAATTCCAAGTATTCCTATTTGATAGGATACCCGCGAGCAATTGTAATTAAAGACTTAACTTCAAAAAAAAAAAAAAAAAACCTAATGGACCCATAACACCATATGCAAGATAAGATCAAAATGGGTCCATGATTTAGACATAAAACAAGATATAAACAAATTGGAGGGAACATAGGATAGTTTATCTCAGACTTGTGGAGGAGGGAAGAAAATTTGTGACTAGAGACGAACTAGAGACCATTATGGATCACAAAATAGAAATTTTGTGATTACATCAAATTAAAAAGCTTCTGTACAAACAAAACTAATGTAAACTAGATTAGAAGGAAAGCAGCAAACTGGGAAAACATCTTCACAGTTAAAGGTTCTGATAAAGGCCTCATTTCCAAAATAGAGAATTGACTCTAATTTATAAGAAGCCAAGCCATTCTCCAATTGATAAATGGAGAAACATATGAACAATTTTCAGATGATGAAATTGAAATTATTACCACTCATATGAAAAAGTGTTCCAAATCATTATTAATCAGAAATGCAAATTAAGACAACTCTGAGATACCACTACATACCTGTCAGATTGGCTAAGATGACAGGAAAAAATAATGATGATTGTTGGAAGGGATCAGGAAAACTGGGACACTGATTGGTGGAGCTGTGAACGAATCCAACCATTCTGGAGACAATCTGGAGTTATGCCAAAAGTTATCAAACTGTGTATACCCTTTGATCCAGCAGTGTTTCTACTGGGCTTATCTCAAAGAGATACTAAAGAAGGAAAGGGACCTATATGTGCCAAAATGTTTGTGGCAGCCCTGTTTTGTAGTGGCTAGAAGCTGGAAACTGAGTGGATGCCCATCAATTGGAAAATGGTTGGGTAAATTGTGGTATATTAATGTTATGAATATTATTGTTCTGTAAGAAATGACCAGCAGGATGAATACAGAGAGACTTGGAGAGACTTACATGAACTGATGCTAAGTGAAATAGAGCAGAACCAAGAGATCATTGTACATTTCAACAACGATACTATATGAAGATGTAATCTGATGGAAGTGGATTTCTTTGGGGGAAAGACCTAATTCAGTTTCAATTGATCAATGATGGACAGAAGCAGCTACACCCAAAGAAAAAACTGGGAAATGAATGTAAACTGTTTACATTTTGTTTTCTTCCGGTTATTTCTACCTTCCGAATCCAATTCTCCCTGTGCAACAAAGAAAACTGTTTAGATCTGCACACATATTTTATCTAGGATATACCAGGACATATTCAACATATATATTGACTGCTTGCCATCTAGGGAGGGTGGAGGGTGGGAGGAAAAAATCGGAACAGAAGTGAATGCAAGGGATAATGTTGTAAAAAAAAAAAAAATTACCCTGGCATGGATTCTGTCAATAAAAAGTTATTATAATAATAATAAAAAAAGGTGCACTCAAAAAAAATCTATAATGAAACTGGCTTCTATCAGAAAAGAAGTAGATTTCTAATGGTATATTTGTATCACTCTTGAAGTATCAACTTTAAAATAAACAACATTTTTTATATTATGATTACTATGGTAGTACGTTTTATATAAATGAACATATCTAACCTAAATTATGTTTTTACTGTTTCAGAGAAGGGGTAGATAAAAGAAGAAGGAGAAAAATTTGAAAATTTATGTTGCTCTGAAAAAAATCTACAAATTGATTGTGGATATGAGTTAAGAAAAGGATTTTCATATTCATAAAGAACAGATTCTACTGCTTAATGTATCCTCACGTTAATACAAAGGAATGAAAGATGTACCCATGTATGAAAACTATTATACATATAAGCTTGAAAGATAACATATATTAACTTATCTTAAGAATTTTATTTTTATTAATTTTTCTTTTTTTTTTTTAATTGTAACTAATTGACAGAATATATGTCTGGGTAATTTTTTTAAAAAACATTATCCCTTGCATTCACTTCTGTTCTAACTTTCCTTCCTCCCTCTACTCCCTCCCTAGATGGCAAGCAGTCTTATGTTAAATATGTTATAGTATATCCAGATACAATATGTGTGCAAAACCAAATAGCTCTGTTGCACAGGAGAATTGGATTCGGAAGAGTAAAAATAGCTTAAGAAAAACAAAAATGCAACAGTTTACACCAATTTCCCAGTGTTCCTTCTCTGGGTGTAGCTGCTTCTGTCCATCATTGATCAACTGGAACTGAATTATGTTCGGGCGCCAAAAATGTGGTGGTTTTCTGGAGGCAGCCTTATTGAAATAATTACTCTAAAATTGCAGCCAGCTGGTAAAAAATGCAAACATTTATTTATCCTTCCAAATTAGCCCAGTTAGTTGAGGCCTCTCTCTGCCTTGCTCCAAGAGATCTTGCAGCTTGTCCTTGGCTTCTGCCTTTGCTTTCTTCAGCCTCCAGCCAGCACCAAGTTGGAAGATGCAATGGATCTCTCTTGCCTCAAAGATAGGGCTTGTAGGCTTTTCTCCCAGAGTGTTCCGTCTCTGAGCCCCATTGATGTTCCGGAGAAATTCTCTTGAGTCACTCACTAGAACTGTATTTATGCTACTTCTGAGAGTGGGATTGTGGGATATCTTCCAGCATGCTCTCTGAAATCTCCCAAACATGTGAACTCCATTGAGTTCTTAGATACTTATGAGTTCTCTAAAGGTGTGAACACAAGCATTGTTTCCATCAGTTGTACTTAGTACCTAGTTCAAGTTCTGGCCCAAAATAACTCTAAGATTAAATCAACTCCAATGGCTTAACACTTTGTAAAGATACCAAAAGATTAAGATATTTTTATTGAAGAAATCCACTTCCATCAGAATACATCCTCATACAGTATCATTGTTGAAGTATAATGATCTCCTGGTTCTGCTCATTTCACTCAGCATCAGTTCATGTAAATCTCTCCAAGCCTCTCTGTATTCATCCTGCTGGTCATTTCTTATAGAAAATTAATATTCCATAACATTCATATATCACAGTTTACCCAACCGTTCTCAATTGACAGGCATCCATTCATTTTCCAGTTTCTAGCCACCACAAAAGGGCTGCCACAAACATTTTGGACATACAGGTCTCTTTCCCTTTAGTATTTCTTTGGGATATAAGCCCAATAGTAAGTAGCACTGCTGGATCAAAGGGTATGCATAGTTTGATAACTTTGGGCGCATAATTCCAGATTGAATCAACCATTCTGAGAGCATTCACAACTTCACCAACAATGTATCAATGGCAGTTTTCCTGCATCCCCTCTAACATTAATCATCATTTTTCCTGTCTTCTTAGCCAATCTGACAGGTGTGTAGTAGTATCTCAGAGTTGTCTTAATATGCGTTTCTCTGACCAATAGTGACTTGGAACATTCTTTCATATGAGTGGAAATAGTTTCAAGTTCCTCATCTGAAAATTGTCTGTCCTTTGACCATTTATCAATTGGAGAATGGCTTGATTTCTTATAAATTAGAATCAATTCTCTATATATTTTAGAAATGAGGCCTTTATCAGAACCTTTAACTGTGAAGATGTTTTCCCAGTTTGTTGCTTCCCTTCTAATTTTGTTTGAATTAGGTTTGTACAAAGGCTTTTTAATTTGATGTAATCAAAATTTTCTATTTTGTGATCAATAATGGTCTCTAGTTCTTTGGTCACAAATTCCTTCCTCCTCTACAAGTCTGAGAGGTAAGCTATCCTATGTTCCTCTAATTTATTTATGATCTTTCTTTATGCCAAAATCATGGAACCATTTTAATCTTATCTTGATATATGGTGTTAAGTGCGAGTCCATGCCTAATTTCTGCCATACTAATTTCCAGTCTTCCCAGCAGTTTTTGTCAAATAGTGAATTCT
>NC_045428.1:603779723-603829765 GCF_902635505.1 Sarcophilus harrisii
TATCGCAAAAGTTGGGATCTTTAGGTTTGTCAAATACTAGATTGCTATAGTGATTGACTATTTTGTCTTGAACCACTGGTCTATTTCTTAGCCAATACCAAATGGTTTTGGTGACTTCTGCCTTATAATATAGTTTTAGATCAGGTACAGCTAGGCCACCTTCATTTGATTTTTTTCCCATTAATTCCTTGAAATTCTCAACCTTTTGTTCTAACATATGAATTTTGTTGTTATTTTTTCTAGGTCATTAAAATAGTTTCTTGGGAGTCCGATTGGTATGGCACTAAATAGATTAGTTTAGGGAATGTTGTCATCTTTATTATATTCGCTCAGCCTATCCAAGAGCACTTAATATTTTTCCAATTATTTAAATTGGACTTGATTTGTGTAGAAAGTGTTTTGTAATTTTGCTCATAATTCTCGACTTTTCTTTGGTAGATAGCATAAAATATTTGGGAATCTATCGACAGTTACTCTAATTGGAATTTCTCTTTGTATCTTTTGCTGTTGGATTTTGTTGGCGATGTATAAAAATGCTGAGCATTTACGTGGATTTATTTTGTACCCTGCAACTTTGCTAAAATTATGAATTATTTCTAATAGAGAACTCCAGAGATTCTACTAAAAGCTAAGTACACCATCATATCATCTACAAGAGTGATAGTTTGTTTTCCTCATTACCTACTCCAATTCCTTTAATCTCTTGACTTTTATTGCCAAGGCCAACATTTCTAATACAATATTGAATAATAATGGTGATAGAGGAAACCTTGTTTCACTCCTGATCTAACTGGAAACAGTTCTAGTTTTTCCCCCATTACATATGATGCTTACTTATGGTTTCAAATATATGCTCCTGATTATTTTATCTTAATAATATTAACTACCAACTGCCAACTACCAAGAATTCATGTTACTTACTTGGAGAATATAGATACTAACTAAACTTTAGAACTTACCTTCAGTGAAATCCTATCTCAGATAAAAGACTGAAAAAAATAACTATATATTGGTATTGACAGATCACTTGACTAAGTATGGTCAGTTATACCTTAAAAAAGGAACTAGGGATAGCTAGTTGGTACAATGGATAGAGCACCAGCCCTGAAGTCAAGAGGACCAGAGTTCAAATCTGGCCTCAGTCACTTAACTGTGTTACTGTGAGCAAGTCACTTCATCCCAATTGCCTCAAAAAATAAAATAAAAATAAAAAAAAAAAACCACCCACCCACTCTTAAAATTCTGCTTTGTGGCAAAAGAATTTTTTTTAAATCTTTTAATTATACCTGCTTTCTGCTAGATCCCTTTAAAGCAAGGTAGGGATGAAGACCAAAGACATTTGGGTGCTAATTGCCTTGAAGAATTCTATATTAACATTCTCACAGGGACCCAGAATCTGAATATTTCAACTGCATTCTGATGAATGTTGTAAACTCTGAGAACAGAGCAAACCTCTGAATGGAATTAGCATGTGGCTTTTCTAGTGATAGTTGACTCATCAGCATTATCTTAATGATTTTACCCATCTGCTGTTTACATCTGAAAAACTCTGATCACTCCCAAATCTATGGTTTGACATCTATGAAAAGAAACTCATCATAATTCATATCTCATATGAAAACTTTGAGAGAGATATTGAAAGAAGCTTCCCACCTACATATAGCATCAATCAGGAAGAATGCTGAAAGAAAAAAATGGAGATATAAAATTCACATTCATCGTCAGGACTTTTAACCAGGAGATGAAATTCTATTAAGAAAGCTTACTAGTTATGGAATATAGAAATTAGAAGATTAAATAAAAGCTGCTGGATATCCAAGTGGATAATAGCAAGGCACCTTTATTTACAAAGTAGCTCCTTGGACTTTTGAATGCTCAAGAAGAAAGTTAATCAAAATCACTTATTGTTAAATATTGAGTGAGTTGACCTGTTAGATCAGCATGCTAAAGATGGAAGTCACTCATCTCAGCAGACTCAAAGAGGTTGCCTTTGAGTCATAGAAAGTGTATCTGATACAGGCAAGGAATAAAAAAAAAAATAGATATTTCAAACATAATGCCATATGATTTCTATATACTACACCATGTTTGTTCTTCAGCTAAATAGTGAAAGTAAACAGAGGATCATTCATTCAGCAATCGTCTGGCTATTAAAACCTAACATTCTCTACACAAACATTAGCCATAGATATATATATATATATATATTAAAAAAATCTATGTAAAGCATCCTTTACAAGTCACCAGCTCCGCAGAATTGTCAACAACATGACCAGCTAACAATAAGGGCCCTACTGATGAAGCTTTAATGGATTCTACTGCTACCAATAGGCCTAATATGCTATTCATAACCCAATGTGTTGCCTAGAGATATTAGGGTTCTTGATCTGAGTAAATGGGGAAAACTCTAATTTTCACTCTCTCATGGTTTTCCATGGTCACACAACCACTAACTTACATCAGAATCCTATATTCTGGAATTCATGGCATCCACTTACTTTCCAGTTCTTAGCCACAACAGAGAGTTGCTATAAATATTTTGGAGCATAGGGTTCCTTTTCTTTTCCCTTGATCACATTAGAAAAACATAATGGATAAAAGGTTATACACACTTTTATAACACTTTGTGCATAATTTCAGATTGCTCCCAAAATAGTTGGATCACTTCAGACATCCCCAAAAGGTACATTAGGATCCTAATTTTTCCATATCTCCTTCAATATTTTCCTTTCCACCTTCTTTCATTTTAGCTAATCTGGTAGTTCTGAGGACTACATTAAAGTTTTCTTTTTATTTGAAATTTTCTAATTGGTTATGATTTATCACATTTTAATGCGACCATAAATAATTCCTACTTTTTCATTAAAAAAAAAACTGCTTGTTCACATCTTCAGCCATTTATCAATTGGCGATGACCAGTGTTCTTATACAATGTTATCTGAATCGTTCAGCTTAGAATCTGACTTCAAACTTACATTTTTAAGTTAAGACGATATAGTGAAGTGGGATGAACACTGATCTTGATATCAGAAGAACTAGATTTAAATTTAATATTCTTTGAATTCTCCCTTTGCTTTCTTCAAATTCACTAACATCCCTGGATCTATTTCATCATCTTTAAAAGTTACATGGAACTGAAATGTCTAAGCACTCTTCTAGGTCTTCTAGATATTCTAAAAGATGGATCTATCCTAAGGCATTGTCTTGATTTCTGTTACAAAGGTACTTAACCCAATCCCAATTTAGGTACTATGTACCTTCAACTTCTGGCATTTTATTCCTCCTTTTTGCCAAGTCAAACAAGTCTCATTCCTTTTCTTTATGACCTTTCAAACATCCATGGGAAGATATTATATAATCCCCCTTGAACCTACTGACTACAATTTGCATTCGTCTACAAAGTTTCCTACTGGTAGAATATAAGTACTTCAAAGAAGTCCTGTTTTTTGTTTTGTTTTGTTTTGTTTTTAATTTCCTTTGTATCTACAACATCTAGGACAGTTCCAGGTATATTAGAGATAAATGCAACTCAACAAGTGTTCAGTAAGTATTTTTTAATAAGATTTTCCCCAATTACATCAAGAAAATTTAGCATTTATTTTACAAAATGTTGAGGTCCAAATTTGTCTTCCTTTCTCCTGCCTTCTTGTTTAAATGATGAACAATCTGATATAAGCTGTATGTGCTAAAATCTTACAACAATGAAAGCAGAAATCCATCATTTCATGTAATTGAAAAGTAATATACTATCAAAATAAAACTAAAAGAAATTGGAAGTTTTATGAGAAAACAATAAAGATTTCAGGAGTGAGAGTTCAAAATGCCCTAAAGGAAGGGAAACCAGGAGGTTCAGAATAAAAGGCAATGCAGATAGACTATGTAAAGTATATATAAAGTCTTTCAAATTTTAAAGTTCAAAGGCTCAAAATGATGATAATTGTCATCATTAAAAACCCTTCTAGTTAATAAGTTGCACAAGTCTAATGTTTGGTAACCTGTTCTCATCAGGTACTTTTAGTGGCTGATTTTGTAGTTTTTGTAAAGGTGGAAATAGAATGGTGGGCAGTGGAACATATGGGGAAAAGAGTCTTCTGACCTTTTCTTTTGCCAGGATGAATATTAGAAATGAAGGATTAGGGAATCAGAGCTAAAAGCACAAATGGACTGATGGCTGGGTAAGATTCATTCAAGAAAGCTGTGGTGGACATTGACCACTGATAATGTTTATCAAAATTAGAGAGAAAATGAGAAAAAGGACTTGGCCAAGTAAAAAGTGACCCAGGTGCTCCCCAACACCAAGATGTGCAAGTGGCTCCAGTCTCAGGGGCCTTCTGGATAATGTGCTGGAACTGGGAATATGCTGGACTTGTTGATGGTGTTTTCGCAGGAGAAGCACCAGGTACCACTGGCTGTACCATAAATCCCACACACAGAAAATCAGGAAGAGAGAACAAAATTAGAGAGACTCTGGAGGCCAGAGACCGCTGCTGAGGGCAGGCAGCAGATTCCATCCCTTCCTCTTTCTCCCTCCCCTCTCCCTCCTGCTTGATTGACAAATACGCAGCTACACAAATGCTAGAAATAAATTCCCAAACCTCTACTTGTTGAGATGGGGACACAATATTTCAATGCACTTTCTCTATTACCCACCAGAAGAGAGATAGGCAAGTGTTCCCAAAGATGTGGGTAGTATAGTTAGTCTTATTGCTGTAACATTTTAAATTGTTATTAAAATAATTGCAATGGGGAAAATAAAATAGCTTTGATCTTATAATATAAAAGGTTTTGGTCTATCCCTCATACTTAATATACTTTATTTGATCAATGATTATTTTATTGAATAATTAGAATCATGTACCCTTCAATTTTAGGACAGGAAATTTTTATGGATAAAATATCAGAATTTTGGAAATAACATATTTAATTTGTTAAATTAAGCATTTATTTGTTTAGGAACAACTAGGAAACAACATTTCTTAAAAAAAAAAAGTCTCTAAATGAACCATCAATTTCTCTGGGGAGCTGTCTCTCTTTTAAAATAAACCTGTAAATAGATCAATTTATCTAATTGTAATGACCCTACACCTTTCTAATGTCAAATTAAGCTATCCATAGTATTCTTAAATGATGTATAATGGATGAAAGAATAATAATTTATAGATGGTACTGGGCACAAATTTTTCAGTAACAATGGCAATGCACTTTCAGGGATGGGCTTACTCTTATTTGCTCATGGTCTAATTTAACCTTGGACTGTACCAGAGTCTGTTTGCAATGATTAACTTTAATCTAGTCTATCTTTGATATAGACTGGAGCCACCAAAAGAGGACCCTCTTAAAGCATTAATAAAGTTCAAAAGAAAACTTAATCACCAGGCTCTCTCCCAGGAATCTGGAAGTCATTCTATGAGTCAATAATCACTACTCATATGACACAGGTAGGTATCTATAATTCTGTCTCATTTACTTTGGATACAATTTGAGTTTGTAAAATGTAAAGTAGCATCACGCAAGAGAAGAGATTTTACAGGAAAAAAAAAAAACACTACTCCAAAAAATAAGGTTTCAACCTGTGAGGGATGTAGAAGACCCTTACCCAAAATGACTACTCGAAGATCACTTGGTAGAAAGCAGAAAGATTGTTTATTAAAACCTCTAGAGGATTAGTCCTATCACAACATAAGGGAAAGAGAAAGCTTGTGGTAGGAGGGCTAAAGAAGTAGTAAAATACACAGCTCTTATACAGGAGATTACATCACAAGTAAAGGGGCATTGAGAAAGGGGGCAGGAAGGCATCTAATTTGTTGGTGCTATCTGGAGAGATTGGAATGGAAGCTTTCCATTTCCCCAAAATCCTCTGATTTCTACAGAAAAAAAAAAATCAGGCCTTTAGGCTTCAGATAGACAGTGGTCAAGCTAATAGACTAAATATGGATAAATGTCAAATACTGTTACATAAATATATTTATAAGCTGGACAAGACTCAAGTAAATATGGGCCTGCACATATTGCACAGGTCATAGGAAACACAGAAATAAAGAAAATAAAATACAGAAAAAGAATTCACATATTCCTGTAAGTTCTTCATCTTATCTCTGTTCCACACCATTTCCCCTTTGTAATATGTAACTGATTTTTATCATATTTCTATGAATTACATACTGTTCAAAATCAGTTAACATATCTATATACTGTTTATCAAGTATACCATAAAGATCATCCCCTAATACATTTTAGCCTTTTCTCCGAAGAATCATTTGAATAGCATCTCCTGAATGCAATATTGTGATAGGGACCAAACTATTCTGGTTCCTAATGTAATTATACAGGGTAGACATAGTGACAACAGGATAATACCACCGATTGCAATTAGTCCATACCATAAAAAAAAAAAAAATGCTTCCACCACCCTTCTTGGAAACAGTTATCACAGAACAGATTGGCATGTGGCAGACAAAGATACAAAGCTAAATTAACAAAGCTGACAATCTAGGAAACTGAGGCACAACATTACATACTCTTTCTGAATATTTGAATTATTGAATTACCTCCCCTGGATACCTGGGAGGTGTCAGCATTATAATTTTGGCCAACCCAATGTGAAGCAAATAAATCAAAAATGAAACTAGAAAATGCAGGAACTTATGACAAAGGCAAGTCTCTTCCTGACAAGCCCAGAGTTATCAGCACTACAAAGGCCCTCATCTCAGCCAGAGAATCTAGTTTGAAATGGACTGTTTACTATGTTAGGGGTCTGTACTCATTTGTGCACTTACCTCAACTTCTGCTTATATAGGGAGTAGCAGTGCTCAACAGCCCCATGCTAGGAGGGGTACCCCAAGTCTATCAGGGATTCCTAAGGAGGGAAAGAGTGGGGCCTGGAGTAGCTCTACCTGCCCCCTCTGATAGAACAGGAACTGCTACCAGCATCCAGAAAGGATTTCTGAGCAGAATATGTACAGTTAGACCATGAAGGCAGGCAAACCCCAAACTTTAGAGGCTTGATCTCAAAACTGCAATGTCCCTTGAGAATGCTGAGATACCAATTAAGAAACTGGGGTTACAGGGCTAGAGACTGCCAGTTCCAAGACAGCTGTCTTTATCTTGGAGATTTCCTAAAAATAGAAAATCGGAGAACAGTCTGCCAGAGCAATTCCAACAGAATAAGGGATTTCTAAGCTAACGCATCAAATAACCATGCCACATATAAAGTTCCCATACATCCAAAATAGCAATAATGGCACCATTTAACAATTTCCATCCCAAATCTTAAAGACACACCTGATCTCTCTATTCTACACAAACCGAAGCAGGAAGTCTGATAGGAATAAAAAACCTTACCTTTGTGATTCCACTCCAATGTGCTGTTTCATTTCCATCACTCTGTGACCTCAGGAAAGTTGTAATCATCACATTTCTAAATTTTGGAGAAATTTTAATTATGGTTCCAGGAGAAACAAGGTAGAATCTCATCTACTAATTCAGTCTAACTGGAAGTGAATAGTTTCAGAGATTAACTGAAAAGAAACCTACATATTTATTTGAAACTACTTAGGGTGTCCCTCACTAGGAAGTGACTTTCTGTTGGAATACACGGAGCCACCTGACAGTGGATTGGATCTTCAGCCGCCAGAATAGATCTCCTCTTATGAGGGGATGAGACAAGAAACCGAGACAGTTGCTGTTCTCCAACAACTCTGACTGAGACCATTGCATTGTCTCACCTCCCTCCTCTTCCATCTGCCTCCAACTTATCTCATTCCCAGTCCCCAAGTCAGCAAAGGCTGCCCTGCAACTCCTTCAGATGCTGTGATGCACATCTGGGGAGGCTCTCGAGGAATTGACCTGTCCCTTAACAATTCCCTGGTTTTTTGTTTGTTTGTTTTTGCTGTTATTTCTCCACACACACACACACACACACACACACACACACACCAGTGCACTGAGAAATGCAAGGGCACTGCCCTTCTGGATGGTTGTAGCAGGTATTGATCTTGTAGAAATCTCTTGGAGGCAGACTTTCAAACAGAGAAGAGGGCTGTGGTCAGAACAAGCATTTAAGTCTCTCATCAGTCTCCTGGCTCGGCCCTTTGATTTGTTGGTCCATTTAATTTCCCCAAATAAAAATTCTTACCAGGACTCTTCTTCCTTAATTCTAGAAGGATCCTTCTCATGAACAGCTCTGGTTCTTCTTGTAATTCTTACCCCACGTTCAGGTGCCATATGTTGGAATACACGGGAGAGCTGCTGGGACACACAGGAGCCACCTGACAGTGGCTGCTGGAGTTCCAACCTAGAATGGATCTCATCTTGTGAGAAGATGATACACAAGGAAACTGACAGACAGTTGCTGTTCTCTGACCTCTCTCCTGAGAGGCCGTTGCCTTGTCTGACCTCTCTCCTCCTCCCTCTGCCCCAATTTATCTCATTCCCAGTCTGCAACACCTGTGTCAGAAAAGGCTGCCTGCAACTCCTTCAGATGCTATGATCCACAGCTGTGGAGGCTCTCAAAGAATTGACCTGTCCCTTAACAACTTTCCAATCCAAGAATATGTCTTTCTTTAAGTAGAAATTGGACCCCAGTAATGAGCCCTTTCAGAGAAGGATACATAGCCAATAAGCAGTATTATATGAAGATTCTATTCCAATACTAATATCTTTCAAAGTAGGAAAACCAAAGTAGGGGAAAGGTTTTAGCCACCAGAAAGCAAAATAATACCTCTAGGAAATACAATAATCTTTGTTTAAAGAAAGAAAAGGAAAAGTGAACATTTAGAAAGTTTATACTTGTTGCAGATGCTATCTACTCAAGAATTGCAAAGTAGAAAGGATTTTACATTTCATTTTGCTGAAGTGATGGAGGCCACCTGTATTGTTTTTCTTTCCTCCTTCTGAGGATTCAGTTACAGGAGTTCTCAGGTCACTTACAATTCTCTTATCTATCAATCAACAAGAATTACAAATAGAATACAGGAAACATTCCCTCCTGATCCTGTGCTCTATGAATTTATGAAACAAAAGTTTGTGATAAAAATGGTGATCGGGATTTGGAAGCTGTCTGACAAAAATACATACAAAGATTAGAAGGATCACTTAAATCAAAAGATTAGATCTGGGGACACTTCACTAGCCCATATATGCAGCAAAGGGGACTTGGCCTAGTAGCAGATAACAAAGACATTACCTAGCTAGGATTCTGATGAAAAAACCAGCCTGCCTTCCCTATTTGCAGCAAAAGAGGATTTTGATCTCTCTGTGCTTCCCTTTTACTTCCAGGAAGTGAGATGAAGCTCTACCTCTAAGGACCTGATTCAGAATCATAAGGAGGAAGACCCTCACCAGTCTGGACTCTGCCACTGTGCGTAAAGCTGGGATCTGCCACTCAGAGAATGGAGATGAGAAGAGGAAGACATAAGGTATTTATAGATTCAAGATTCTCTCTTCCTTTAGAGATGTGATTATCATTTCAGTAATAAAACGAGTAGTGCTGACTTCATAAAATCTCAAGAGTACCATCAAAGGCTTGAAATTTGTTCCACATAGAAAATATCAGCAGCTATTTTTATTGATTGGTGATGATACACCCATTACTAATTAATAATGATTATGAATTAAAATAATTTTTAAAAGTACAGTTGAGAGCTACTTGAGAAACTTTTGCAGGTTACCAAGAATAGAGGGATGTGAAATTTAAACAATATCCTTGGAGGATGGAGATAAGGAAGAACAGCTGAGGATACTTTGAGTGATTTTCAAGCTTTGTTCTGGATTTTAACTAAAAGAATCTTTTCTTGTATTCATTTCTTTAGTTTAGTCACTGATTATGACTTCCTGCATAAAGACAACATTGTTAAAATATTTTATATTCTTGTCTGTCCATACAACTTATCAAATTTATAAGTTTTCAAAGCTTCCTCTTCAATTCTCTCTCTCTCTCTTTCTCTTTCTCTTTCTCTTTCTCTCTCCCTCTCTCTGTTTCTCATTGTTTCTGTCTATCTCTGTCTCTGTCTCTGCCTCTCTCTGTGTGTCTCTCTGTCTCTCTCTGACACACACATACACACACACATACACACACAAAAAAAAAACTATTGAATACCTACAACAAATTAAGGTGATGGATTGTAGTTGCAGAAGGGAAGAATAGATCCAATGCAACAATACCATTTTTTTTAATGAAGAAATCTTCAATGCAAAGATTCTTGAAATTGGAAGCACTATGTACCGATTCCAACTCTGAAACTTTGTAGTTTCATGATCCTGTCTGAGACAACAAATATGAATATCATTTTTCTTTTTGTAAAATTGTTAAAAGAAGGTTGTCTGAGATAGATTATAATGAAAGCATGGTGAGAGGGTATAAAGTGTTGTTTATAATGAGAATCCCTAGGTTCACATCCTTCTTCTGTTATTTATGACCTGTGTGACCATTTCTATAGAAGTCAAGTTTCTTCATCAACAAGCCTAACTCTCTAGATTTTTTCACTTTCTACATATCTGTTTGGCTCATGTTGGTCACCCTCTCCACTTCTTCTTTTAGGGCCTTTTTTATGTTTTGAATTCCTTATTAGAATGTAAGTTATCTGAGCCCAGAAATTGCCTTAATGAGGTTTATATAAAAACCTCAGATGGGGCTTTGGTCATATGATCCTTGGAAGTTACAAACATCTTCTCCAATTTGGAAATAAAGAAACTAACACCAAATCAAATGAGAAAATATTTGCAAAGTACTTGGAATAGTGCTTGCCATATACTTAATGCTACATAAAATCCAATTATTATTACCGTTCTTATTCTTTTGTTGTTGTTAGATAAGTACTCAGATGGGCAAACTGAAGTCTTGCCTGTTTTTTATAAGGTAGTTGATTTTTGAGGAACTCTCCAGAGAAAATAAAGAAAAAAAGGGACAAGTAGCAATAGGTTAACTATCAGGCAGTGTCTGAAACACCTACAGTTTCTGTCTTCAAGACCATGAGTTTTGACTCCTGAATGATGAATTTTAGATGTATTTGTTGGTAGCAGAAACATGAAAGAAAAAAGACAAGAAGAATGGGCAGCCTTTGTTCTGGCCCTGACTTGTGTCTATTTAATTATGGGTGTTTTAATCCTGTTCAAATGTGTTTGTAAATTTCTTCATGAATACCCATAGTTCATTATAACCTTAAGACTGGATTGAGGAGATTGTGAATCATGTACTGAAAAGGAAAACAAGCCTTCAATGAATTACAAGTCAAGGCAGTTTATTATTAATGGATACTCAAGCGGGAGTCCTTGTAGTCTTTCAGTGAACAAGCACACATAGTGGGATGGGCTTCTGCAGGAATACAAACCCAGATGGAGAAGCCAAAGCTCAGTTTCTGTCCTTATATCTGACATAAGAGGCTGCTGGATTCACAGGCACTATGAATGAGGGAATCTTGAAAAGAGTCGATGAAGCAGGTGAAAATTCAACATGATGATTTTGGATCCATGATGTTTTGGGAATCTGATGTAACAAGAAGGTGGTTGGATCCTCAATGAGGAATAATATACAATTCTGAAGATGCAATTTTCCTTCTTCAACTATTTTAACATTTTTAAGCATGCCTTTCTCCACGAAATGTTCTGTTGTAAATCTCTACAGAAAAGGAGTATTATCAACTAACAATAAATAAAAGAAGACTAAAAGCATTTTGTTTTGTTTTGCTTTCCTTTTCTTGTATTCTTTTCTCCTATTCCAAGATTAGCTTACTCCATACTTGATACAAGCTAGGTTATAGTTCTTCTGGATTTCTTGGGAGTATGAGCTAAAGGACCAGAATATAATGTAAGTAGAGAAAAGTACATGCATTCAACTGTTGCAGTGGTAAGAAGCATAAAAGTAGCCACACACACATTTTGTCAATGTTGCTTTTAATTGCAATTGAAGAGATTTCAGAAATGTGAGGATGGCAAAATTGGAAGAAAAGTTTGTTAGATTTTGTGCAATTTTGAAGGTCTGATGACTTTTACTTGCTAGCAATTCGTTGCACTGATACGAAGAATTGATAATTATATCCAAGTCTACCATGAAGAGTGAAACTTGCTATGTGACAAAATAAACTCAGAGAATATAATCAAATTGTCTGAGTTTTGTTTTCAGATTTTTCGTGTGTCCTTGAACTAATGTTTCATGAGTGCAAGAAAAATGTCCAACTTAATAGGAATGAGGTCGGTGGATCTCTGTCCACATGAAAAAGGTTGGAAGGAGAACTGGAGAAGGCCAAATTAATATCTTCTGACTTAGTTTTCCCCGCCAGAATATTTTCATCTGGTTATATTTGAATCTGGATGAGGTATCCTGTCATATACTTGGCTGCTTTTTCGAACCTTATTTGAAATCATTTGGATCTGAGGTGCTTTATCTAATTATACATATGCTAAATCATTTTGGGTCCTTGGACTTAGGACTGGTGGACTAATGTTCATGCTGTTATAATCATGTCTGTTCTTGATATTCATACAAATATCTTTTACTAAGGTAAAGTTGATATGATATGACATACTGTAACTTGTTGATATGATATGAAATACTGTATCTTATCAGTGCTACATTTTGTCACTTCTACATGGTTTTAAGATAAAGAAAGTGAAGATTTTATGCTTTTCAATCTGAGATAATCATTTCCATACTGAGATTTGTAAATTACCTGTTCATAGTCATGTATTCCTGTGTAAAATATGGTCTTTGAAATTTCTAAATATATCAAGTTAGTCGGACCAAAGTATAAATCAATTACTTAGTTTACGTTGAAAATAGAAACTTTTCCAAGTTTCTCATGAAGAAAATAATTTGAGGAAATCAGTTTTCTTAGAGGAGTAACTTATGGAATACCTTATGTTACTCAAAAGAAAAGTCAGTTTTACTTAGGTCTGCTATCTAATGTGAATTAATATCTCTTTGTAGATAATGTCCTGAAATATGTCTTACTTACAGGCAACTCATTTGATATATACTCAAAACATTGTATACAATTTGGAATTAAATACTTAGTTTGCTTGTTCATCCCATCCCAGGATGTTTTTTTAATTATATATGAATGAAATTTATACATATAAGTAAATGCAATGGGTATTAGATGTCATCTTCACACAAAAATTTGCTATTTCATATAAGGCTAAGATCCTTAAAAGCCTCTACTCTTCCTAAGAAAAAAATAGAAATACTAAGAAAAAATCAGAATACATTGTAATTCTAAAAGGAAAAACATTGAATTAGAAAAATCTTTTTTCCGAGGCAAATGAGTTTAAGTGACATGCCCAGGGTCACACAGCTAGGAAGTGTTAAGTGTCTGAGGTCACATTTGAACTCAGGTCCTCCTGACTTCAGGCCGTGCTCAATTCACTGCTTTGCCTAGCTGCCCCAAAAATCATTTTAAAAATTCTTCTTATAGCATGATTTTATTTAGCACATTTATATCAATTACAGAGTTTGAAAAAGCAAGGGTATTTAAAAACCAAACTACTTTGAAAGTTAAAGAAAACTATAGGTTGTTAACTTAATGATTTTCTCATAACTCTATTATTGATCATTTTGGAACCATAAAGTCTGATCTGAGTTTAAGGGATTATTAAGAAATTAGCAAAATTTAAGAGTATTTATTAAAATTGCTTTGAGATACATTTTAGAAAAGGTGATAAAAGAATTCCTAATACTCTGTAAAATATATAAAATTAGTCAGCCAACTCTACTGAAGAGGATCCCCATTCAGAGTTACCTTGAGGATGAGAACAATTCCAGAATGTCCAAGAGAACTGCTAACAGAGAACCCGTCAAAAGAGTGGGACATTTGGAATTCAAGAAAAAAATCTGCTGATTAAATATTCACTGGCTGTGAGATATAAGAAGATAATTAATGTTGATCATCATTCTATAATTCTCAGCCACAGAGCCCACAATGAGATGGGGACACCAGGTGCAACCAGACCAGAAAGGTAGCAGAGAGAGGAATTGATATTGGATTAAGGAAACTGAGCAGTTATGTCCAGACAATGATCTATTTATTTATTTATTGCATTAAATAAGATTTCAATTTTTCAAATTATATGAAAAGGCCATTTTAACATTCATTTTTTAATTTTGAGTTCCAAATTTTCTCCTTTTTCCTTACCTCCCCCTCACCCCGAGATGACATGCAAGTTGACATAGATTATATATGTGCAGTTATGTAAATCATATTCCCATATTAGGCATGGACAATGAGTTGTTTAGGAACTAAGTCAAAAAAAAAAAAAAAAAAAAAAGGAAATGAAGCTGTTCCGATGTGACCTATGAGGAAGCCAGGCTGGCTCCTCTTTCTCAAAATTCCCCAGCCGTCTCTTTAGAATCCCTCTTAGAATTTTCCCAGAAATCAAAGTGTGGGCTCTAGGTGGTACCCTAGCACACCTAGTGCTGGACCTGGAGTTAAAAAGACAGAGTTCATGTTGACCTCAGACACTCCCTAGCTGTGCGATCCTGGGCAAGTCTCATCCTATTTGCCTCAGTTTTTTGCCTAGAGAATGAGTTGGAGAAGGGAAAGGCCGACCACTCTGGTATCTTTCCCAAGAAAATCCCAAATGGAGTCACGAAGAGTTGTGCACAACTGAAATGACTGAACAGCCTCAGCGACAATTAGGAGCCTAGAGCTCAGAGGCTCCATTTTCCCCCCATCTTTGGAAAATCAGGATAACATCTCCCTTTATGCAATCTTGTAGCATCTCTCTCAGCAGTAGCTCAGCAATACAATTCGTCAGTTCCTTCAGAACCAGAGTGCCGTTCACCTGGACTAGACTATTTGCCTTCATCAAGGGCACCTATGGGCCCTTTTGAAAAGTCCTATTGAGTGCCCCTTTACAGCATCTCTCACCTATTCCCCTTTCTCTGCTCTGATCCTGAGCCCACCCTGATGCACACTTGGACCACTGCTTGGGGGCTGGGGGTCCTGTCTCACTCGGCTACCTCCTCCTCCAATCCACCCTCCATTCAACCACCAGAGGATTTTGCTAAAGTCCACACCTGACCGCATCACCCCCCACTCAATAAAGCCAGTGCTCCCCAAACAGATATCATTGTCCTCCTTTCTAAGTACATCTCTCCTCCCACCTTCCCCATTCCTAGCAAGGGAAGCATTTAAAATCATTGCTGATTCTTAACTCACCCTCCTGGCCTCAAATTTTAAATGGATAATTTTGATCACATTAAATTGAAAAGCTTTTGCACAAACAAAACCAATGCAGTCAAGATTAGAAGAAAAACTAAAACCTGAAAGGAAAAATGTACATAAATACTCTGATAGAGGTTTATTTTTCAAATATATAAAGAACTGAGTCAAATTTAAGAGAATACACTAGACAAATATTACAATAAATAAATATAAAAGAATATGAATAGACAGTCTTCTGATGAAGAAATTAAAGTTTTTGTAATTAAATAAAATGTTCTAAATCACTATTGATTAGAGAAATGCAAATTAAAACAGCTCTATGGTGCCACCTCATACCTACAGATTGGTAAATATGACAGAAAAGAAAAATGGCAAATGTTGCAGGGAATGTGGGAAAACTGGGACACTAAAGCACTGTTGATAGAGATAGGAACTGATGCAATCGTTCTGGAGAGCAATTGGAACTATGCTCAAATGGCTATAAAACTATGACTACCCACTACTAGATCTGTACCCAAAAAATATTGCCCCCACACAAAAGGGAAAAAAGACTTCTATGTACAAAAAATATTTATAGCAGCTCCTTTGCAGTGGCAAAGAATTGGAAATTTCAGGGATACTCATCAATTGGGAAATGGCTGAACAATGGCTGGGAAATGGGGAATATGATTATGATGGAATAGTATTGTGCTATAAGAAAATAATAAGCAGGATTTAGAGGGATGACAGCAACAAAACAGAAAAACCTGGGTAGACTTCTATGAACAGATGCAAAGTGAAGTGAACAGAATGAGGATGACATTATACACAGTAATGAGTCAAGAGTTGAACTGGGAAGAATGACTTAACAATTCATAACAATATTATGATCCAAGACAATTCCAAAGGCATCATTTTGAAAAATGCTCTTCGTATCCAGAGAAAGAAATGGAATCTGAATTCAGACTGAAGCACACCACTTTTCCCTTTATTTTAATGTGGGCTTTTTAAACTCTGTGTTTCCTTTCACAATATGACTATTGTGGAAAGTTGTTTTGCATGATTGTCCATGGATAAGCATGGATATCAAATTGTTCATTTTCTCGGGAAGGAAGAAGAGAAGAAGGAGAGGGTTTCAAACCCAGATTTTTAAAAATAAATGTTAAAAGATGTTTTACAGGCAATTGGGGGAAAATAAAAAATTTTTAAGATAAAATGCAAACTCCTCTCTCATGGAAAGTCTTTTATTATCTGTCTTCAATTTGTCTGTCCAAAATAGTTAGTTACACACTCTCCTCTTTACACACTTTTTGCTGTAGTGCTTACTGGTTTCTCCCTGTGTGTGACATTTAATCTAATGTATCCATGCCCTTGCATAGACTCCACTCCTCCCACTTATCTCTGCCTTTTAATACATATTGCTTCTTTTGGGAGTCAGTCAAGAGCAGATATACTCTGATCATGTGCGAGACATTTCTCTGACACCCTGAGTTTTTGGTGCCTTTCTCCATTACTATCCACAGTACTTATCAGCGTGTTTTTTCTCCCAATATAGTAGGAGCTCTTAGAGGGCAAAGACAGCTGGCATTTGTCTCTGTGTCCCCCATCATTCAGCCCGATTCCTGGCACACTGGAGAAGCTTAATTAAAGGCAAATAAATAATTATAACTTCAAATAACTTAAGATGCTTGTGTAAATCTCCTCCAAGGAATGTCTTCTCCAGGCTACACATCCCCAAGTTTTCACTGATCTCCAATGGCCCTTCAACACTCTGGCCCTAACTTTGTATGCTTACCAGCTGCCCAATCCTTTTCCTGGGTGGGTGCCCAAACCTGAACCCAGCATTTCAGATGTAGCCTAACCAGAGCCTCCCAAGCAAAGCTTTCCTTTCACTCTCCATGTTCCCACTGAGCAGGTTTGCTTTCTGCTTCTTACAAATCCAGTTACATCATGGGGAGGAAGAGGAGAGAGGGAGAGAGAGAGAAAAAGAGGGAGAGAGAGGGGAGGGAGAAAGGGAGGGAAGGAGACTAAGGAGTCCTCCTAGCCTTTGACCCTCCTCCATAGAAGTCTCCCATATTATCCAGCCTCTCTTTTGCTCCCCAACTTTTATTACCCAAATAAAGAATCACACCAATTAAGGTCAGTAAGCAAAGTTCAAGGTAGCTAGGTGACACAGTGACTGGGCTTAGATCCAGGACAGCTCATCTTCATGAGTTCTAATCCAGTTTCCGTCTTCCTAGCTGCATGACCCTGAACAAGTCATTTTATCCTGTTTGCCTCAGTTTCTTCATCTGTAAAATGAGCTAGAGAAGGAACACTCCAAAATCTTTGCCAACAAGACTCACCAAGACTCAGACATGACAGAACAACAATAAAGTTCTCTTTAGCTAGCTAACAATGGGAGATGCAATAGTAAAAATGAAATGACAGAAAGGGCAAGGGGAAGGAAGACAAGAAGAGCTGGCCCAGCTCACTGGAAAATAGAGCAACAGCCAGTTCTACAAATTGGACCACAAGGGCAGGAAACCACTGTTCCTGTTTTTTAATATGGTTGGGAGGGAGGAGCATAGCCCCTAGCTACAATAACAGGAAGTCGCTGTTTAGACCCTACTAGATTTGGGAGTATCAAAGATGATTGATTGCTGAGACATGAGGCTGTTCCTGAGGAAACTCCTTTTGTGTGGCCCATAGAAGGAACCTATGGAACGGACTGATCCCCTTTGGACCTTCTCCCTCATCAGCTGCTTCCTAGACTGGAGTGCATCAAAACGTGTTTCTCCCACTGGCCCCCAGAACATTTATTCATTATTCAATGACAGCATCACAAGGATAAAAAAAGGATGCTCATTCACTGAATAATCACTTGTGTTACAGATGCTTTAGCTGCCAACCTGATGTATTTCACAACTCAAAATTGAAGCAGAATTAGGAGGGACCGCAAAGGTCATCTGGTCCCCAGATTTTTAAACTGTGGTTTGCAGCCCCATATATGGGGGTCTGAATAACTGAATATGGGGGTCACAAAATGACAATTTCTTATCAGTGAATTCTTGGTTTGTAGACCTATTTCATATACCTATAAACCTGGGTCATGTTAAAAATTTCTTGGCAAAACAAGGTCACGTATAGAAAAAGTTTTAAGAAGTTCTGATCTAGTCAGCAGAAAACCTAGTCAGAATTGGTATAAACAGAAGGTGCCACAGGCCAGGTGCCATGGGACCTGAGGGATGCATGTGGCCTGTGTGTCAGATGTTCCCCCTGAGGGCAGTGGGGTCAAAGAGGGAGGGATTTGGGCTTGAGAATCCATTTCCAGAGCTTTTACTCAAATTCAGATGTTTGAATTCCCAGTTCACTTCTTTCCCTCATCCCTCTTTGATCTTTTCTTCCTCCAAAGCTCCAGTCCCTTTTTGGGGTGATGGGCTTCTCTAGTCCCCCCTCAATGCAAAGCCACAGTGGAATAAATGCAAGGCTCTGGGGCTGTGGAAGTCGGGACTCTCTGTCCCTCACTGAGGGCAGCTGTGTTCAGTTGAGAGTATGTCACTCCATGGGGATCTTCAGATTCTGAGGCCTGAAGGAAAGATGTCCCAGTGGGGGGGTCAGTGAATGCCATCCAGAAGAGACAGGGAAGAAGTGGGGGACATGGAACAAGAAGGGATGAAAATAGGGGACAAAGCATTTGGAGGGAGTCACAGGAGAGATGGAAGCTTCTCTGGGGAGAGGAGAGGAAGGACTCACCTGTGTCTCTATCTGTCTCCCCTTGGATATATCTTCATCTAGAATAGGGAAGGGGTACCATAAGTCCCTGAGCCCCCCAAACATTCCCGGGCCCCCGCCCCCTTTTGCTGCCCCACTTACATATTATCTTCTCTGTAGGGAGGGAGACAGACTGAGAGACACCTGTATTGTCGGAAGGGCTATGAAGACACAAGGAGAAACCAGGATTCACCACCCTCTCCCAGCCAGAATCGATGAGCAATGGGGAGGAGTATCTGGGAAGTTGGTCGGACAAATAGGGACAGAGCTGGGGCATCCTTACCTCCTGGGAGTGTCTCCATGTGAACTTTCTGTGAGGAGAAACAGATGGACAGCCACATAGACAGACAAGAGTGAGAATAGAAAAGGGGCTCCTAGAATCCATCTCATCCCATCTTTTCATACAGAGGAGGACCCAAACACCCCAATGCCTCATTTCCTTCCCCAAACCCTTGAGGTCTCATCCTCCCTCTAAACTCACTGTGTGGGATAGGACAGCGGCAAAAAAGGGCACAGAGGAGGCTGAAGATGAAAAAACAGGTGACAGTAACAGCCATGGCAGCTCTGAGGTCTAAAATAGAAGAGAACCCATTCCCAGGTTCCACTGTGCCAGAGGTAGGCCCCCACTATATCCCCCCAAACACCCCCTAGTTGTCCCCCCATCCAGCATCCCTATCCTCCACCAGGCTGGAACAAAGGTTGCCCTTGAACCCAGGGAGATGAACAGAAGTGGCCGCCTGTCTCTGCAATGGCTGCCTCTCCTTCTTACCTTTTTTTTGAGGATGTGTGTTCTTTTCATCTGAAAACCAATGAGAGAATTGTACAGCTGGATGGGGGATGCCTGAGGTTAAATCCCTGCACCTCCTTTCCACTCATTGGGAAGCTAGGGAAGCTTGGTGTTACAGAGTGTGGGGTCTGGTATCAGGAAGCCCTGAGTTCAAATACAGTCTCAGTCACTTAACTAGCTCGATGAACTAGGGCAAGTCACTTAAGTTCTGTTTGCCCCAGTTTTCCCAGCTATAAAATGGGGGTAATAATAGCACCCACTCCCAGGGTTGTCATGAGGATAACCTGAGAGGGTATTTGGAAAGCACGCTGCCTGGTAGGCACTATAGAAATGTCAGCTATTAACATTATCATTATTATCTATGCTCCCCAAAGCCTTAAATATGGGAAAGTAGCAGATGCATTTCCAGCATCTCCTCTCACCTGTCACCTCCAGGCTTAGGCGCTCACTGCCTCTCCTTCTTACCTTCTCTTTGAGGATCTGTGTCCTTTTCATCTGAAAACCAATGAGAGAATTGTACAGTTGGATGGGGGATGCCTGGGCTTAAATCCCTGCGCCCTCCTTTCCTTTCCACCCATCAGGCAGCCAGAGGGCTCGGTGTAGTGGGTGAGGTCTGGTGGCAGGAAAACCTGAATTCAAATCCAGCCTCACTTATTGTAAGTGTGGTCTTGGGCACCTCACTTAAGTTCTGTTTGCCCCAGTTTTCCCAGCTATAAAATGGGGGTATCAATAGCACCCACTCCCCAGGATTGTCATGAGGATAACCTGAGAGGGTATTTGGAAAGCATGCGACCTGGTAGGCACTATAGAAATGTCAGCTATTAACATCATCATTATTATCTATGCTCCCCAAAGCCTTAAGTATGGGGAAAGTAGTAGGTGCATTTCCAGCATCTGCTCTCACCTGTCACCTCCAGTTTTAGGACCTCACTAGGATCTGATGCTCTCCTCCTGCCCTCCACTAAGTAAATGCAGCTGTAGTTCCCAGCATCCTCAGCCTTCACAGATGGGAGAGTAAAGTTGGCCACCTTCTCCTCTGTGCTCTGGAACTGTAAGGGGTCAGGTACCCCAGCTTTCAATAGGAAGAAGGTCAATTTTGAAATGCCACTGGCTAGGAAAATCTGGCACGTGAAGGTCACTGTCTCCCCTGCAGCTACCAAGATGCCCGGTCGGACCAGTAAAGATGGTTTAGAGAAAAATCCTGGAAAGGGAAAGGATCATAATTAGGAAACAAACCTGAGGTGGATCTGAGGACTGAGATAGTAAAGGCCCATCTGGGATCCCCTTTCCAGGGCACAAGGCTTTCCTTACTCCATTCCATTCTCTACCACCATCAAATGAACCTACCTGACTTTTATCACACTCAACATTTCTCCTGTCTTTTGCCCTGATTGTCCCTTGGGCTTTCAATGCTTTCCCTCTCCAGTCCTTACTCTTAGAGCTTCTTTGTTGCCCTACTTGTTATCCCCTCCTACAAGATCAAGTAGTTTCCAGTGTCTCTTCTCCTCTCCCCAAGTTACTTTGTATTCATTTTTGTGAGTCATGCCTTGTCTCTCCCTAGTGGATTGGAAGCACTTTGAAGTCAGAACTGAGAATGATGTTTGGCAAAAAATAAGAGCAAAAAAATTGCTAATTCAATGTTGAATTTATATTAGACCTTTTAAAAAAAACTATATAGTAGAGCTACATAGTTCTCATCCTTTTCTATTGTGTATATGGAAATGTTCTTTTTTGGTGATATTTAGATTCATAATTTTTAAAAATTAGGAAACATTCACATATAGAGAAGTAAAGAGAAGAAAGATCAAAAAGAATCATGAAAAAAGCAAGCACCTGTTCTCACATCAAAAGGCAGCTCACCTCTCTTTGCCAAAGCTAATACCTCCTCATGCACAAAGGATTCCCTGTCTTCCTCAGATATTGCCCTTCAGCATCTCCACTCATTCACTAATTTCTAATTTCTTGCTATCTGCTGGCTGCTTCCTCAGTGCCTACAAAGATGACCACCTCTCCCCCATTCTTATAAACCCTCACTAAATGTAACTATTTTTCCATAGTCCTACATGTAATTTTTCTTGCATCATGATCTGAAAATTTCTGCCTTTCTGCATTTGATTATGAGGTTTTTATGCCCTAGTAAATGGTCAATTTCTGTGTAAGTTCTAAGTACCACCGAGACAAAAGTATATTCCTTTCTATCTTCATTCAATTTTCTCTAAATGTCTATCATACCTAACTTATCTAAAATTCTTTTTACTTCCTTAACTTCTTTCTTGTTCATTCTGATTCAGTTTATCTAGTTCTGATAGAGGGAGGTTGAGATTCCCCACTACTATAGTTTTGCTGTCTATTTGTTCTTGTATCTCTCAGCTTCTCCTCTAGGAATCGATGCTATACAACTTGGTGCATATATGTTTAGTATTGCTATTACTGGATTATCTAAGATACCTTTTAGTAAGATGTAGTTTTCTTCCTTGTCTCCTTTAATTAAATCTATTTTAACTCTTGTTTCATCTGAGAGCAGGATCACAACCCCTGTTTTTTTGTTTTGTTTTGCTTGTTTTTTTACTTCAGCTGAAGCAGAATAGATTCTGCCTCAGCCTTTTAAAGACTTAAATGAAGGGGCAGCTAGGTGGCACAGTGGATAGAGCACCAACCCTGAAAAAGTCAGGACCTGAGTTCAGATCTAGTCTCAGACATTTAATACTTCCTAGCTGTGTGACCTAGGGCAACTCACTTAACCCCAATTGCCTTGGGGAAAAAAAGTTGACTTAATGGAACCTATGATTCTATTCCACTCCTGTCTCCTTCAAAGGGTTGTGCCCACAATCGCCTCCTCCCTCTCCAATGTAGAATCCCATCTCCTGATTCTTTACCTACTACCCATAAATGTGCCAAGATGCCTCCACTATTATTAAAACCCTTTGCTTGGCCCTGTCACTCCCTCTGGCCATTATTCTCGGTCTCTCTTCTCTTTCATAGTCATATACCCAGAAAATGCAGTGTACACTCTTGAAGCCTTCACAAACTCCTCTCCCTTAAGTCCTACCTCTCTCCACTCTGGGCTCCCATCCCACCCCTCTGGGCCATTACTTTCTCCAAGGTTGCCATGATTCCTTAACTACTAAGTTGGATGTCCTTTTCCACTCCTGATTATTCTTGTCCTTTTCCGATTGCAACACTATTGCTACTCCCATCTCCTAGATATTATTGGCTCTCTTGTCTTCATAACTACAACTCCTTCCTAGTTCAGCTCCTTGCTGTCAGATGTTCATTGCCTCTCCCTAAATGCAGCTATTCTCCTTAACTTCTCTATTTTAAGGTCACCAACTTCCTGCCCATCACCCAACCTCAGGATCTCAGCATCATCCTCGACTCTGCTTTTCTTATGTCCCCACAATCTTCGGACAGTCACTTATACCATTAAGCCCAAGAGAATTCCTTGGAGGACTGAATCATTCCCGCTCTCGTATTCTTGTCCTGAGGCCTCATTTTGTTGGTTTCTGAGTGCCTCTAGTGGCCTAGTAGAGTGAAACTGGCTCCAGCCATGTGTAATCTTACATCCTAGTTATCTTCTTAGCACATGTCTTGATGATACAGATAATAATGTCCCTCTCCCAGCCCTATGTTACACATCTTTCAGTTCTGAATCTAGAATCCAATCAGTTCTGCCCTTTCTCCTGCAGGGAACATGTTCATCTGCTCCTCTATACCTACAGTCCCCTCCATGGCCACCTGTGCCTTACAGGGCTGTCTCCTCCACCAGATTATGTGGATCCTCCAAGAATAGGATTAAATGGAATTATCATTCTTATCCCATTTTCAGCACAGGATAGGGCACACACTAAGAACTGTCCAGAGTTCCAGTGAGACTTGACCAAAGGCCTGGGAGGGGCATCTTTGCCACATATATGGGTCTGTAAGACCAGGGGGAGATAAATCCCCATCTCAGAGAGGCCCTGGAGCTCAGCCATGGGGCTTTGCTTCTTCTCCAAGCCAGGAAAGTCAAGAGCAAGGGACCCCCAGGATGCCCTTTCTGGCTAACCAGAGTAAATAGAGCTGGGGGAGGGAATGACATCTCAGAGAGAGTCCTGGGGCCCAGTTCTCAGGAGACCCTTCCACAGAGCCGGGTCTGCCTCCTCCCTTACCTGTCACCAGCAGCCGCAGGGGCACGAACTCCTGACCATCTGGGCCCCTGCCAGTTTGACAGCGGTAGTGGCCTATGGCATTAGCTCCTTTGACTGAAAGAGACAGGCCTCCCTCTGGTGGTTTTATCTGGAGTAGGAGTTTTCATCCTCCCAAAGCAAAACTCTTGCTTCTCTGCAGGCCCTGGCAAGAGAAGCTTACTTCTGCTCCCAAGGGACCACAGGCTGGGCACAGCCCTAATGGAAGGTCTGAAGGCTCCCTGGAGGGAATCAAACCCTGGTTTCAGCAGTCCTGCCCTCTGGGGCTCCACCACCCAGATTCACCCTCAGCCCAGAGGAACCCAAGACGTGCTCCCTCCCGCCCCCACCCAGCATCCAGCTGCCTTGGAGGTAGGAGTCTCTCCTGAGCTGGAAGGATGGCAGGGGCACCGCGAGGAGGAGGGACTCACCCTCGGCAGATGGGATCTTCTGGCCCAGGCACAGCCCTGGAGGAGGAGGAGGTTCAGGTCATCCTGCCCCAGGGCCAGCCGGCTGTGCCTTTGCCCCTGTGCCCCATTCCACCCAGATACCTCATCTGGGCAAGCCAGGAAGAAAAAAAGGTACCAGCACTCTGCTGTCCAGAGCCTCTCCCCAGCCTCAGTGTCCCCATATGTCCCTGTGGCCCCTGACCAGGGACCCCTTAGCCTCCCTCTCAGCCCACCCTGGGGTCCTGGCGCTCACCAAGGCAGAGCAGAGAGGCGACCGTGGAGGACATGCCAGCTCCTCAGCCCGAGCTGAGCTATCCAGCCACAGGACAAGGAGGAGCAGGGCAGCCTCTGGGCCCTGTGGCCCCCTGATCCAAGACACAGGATGTGGTTACAACTGTCAGCCACCCACAGCTCCCAGGTCCATGACCTGTCCAGTGAAGATGGTGGGAGGGGCAATAGCTCCCTTCTGGGTCATCTTCCCCCTTCCCCTCCATCCCCTTGCTCCCTCACCCTTTTTCCTACTCCACCAGAAGCACGCCTTTTCACCTTCTCCCTGGCCTCCCTTGATCTCTCCTTGAGGCCCCCTCACCCTTCTCAGAGACTGACGGTGGCAGGGCTGGGAGAGCAGGAAGCCTGGGCAGTTCCCTCCCCCCACCCCCACTCAGTGCAGAGGGAATCAAAGGATGCCTGAAGGGGGGGGACAAGGGGGCCAGCACGGTCAGGACATGGCCAAGCCTCTGGGGCACCAAGGAGCTTGAAGGCAGGCGAAAGGAAGAAGATGAAGGGACGAGATTGAAGCCCCGTGGCAGGACCAGGGCTGGTGGGGCTGGGAGGGCCGAGCGGGCACGGAAGCAGGCCTGGGGCGGCTTTCAGGATGCTGAATCACAGGGTCAGCAGAGCCAGCCCGGGCATCGGGGACAGTTGCCATTGCTGGTCCAGAGGCTGCGGCCGTTTTAACTTAATGTGTATTCTCTCCTTTCTCAGCATCTCCTTCTTAATGTCTCACATTAGCTCATCCCAATCCAAACCAAGCAGACCCGGCTGCTGGCCGTGCTCTTTCCCCTCTTCACTGGCACCAGCTTTCTACCCCAGACCCCTCTCCAGTCCACCACGTTTCTCATCTTGGCCTCCCGCCCACTGTTTCACCCACTGCGGAGACATCTCTGGTCTGCTTCACTTCCATTCCACTCACATGAACATGGCCCTGAGGGAGGGCCTCAAAACCTGACTGGGCATATGGCAAAAGTTTCCTGCTGATCTTCCCACTTCCAGCCTCCATCTGCAGTGACAGCTGCCCACTGGAGATTTTTAAGGCAAAATCCGACAGTTTCACTCAAGAAGCTTCAGTGGCTCCCATTGCCTTTCAGCTGAAATAGGAATCCCTCTGCTTGGAATTTAAAGCCCCCAAATCTGCCCTGGGTTTGATTCCTCATTCTCACCCCTCTCTGACATCCTGCAGGCTTTTTGCAATACCTCAGATATCCAGTGAATCTTTGCCTCTATGTTGAAGGCCTGGAGACTGGAAGTTGGAAAGGGGTGAAAAGAAGCCACGCTGTGATCCACAGATGGTCTCTGTGAAGCCCAAAAAACAGTATGAGGCAAAGTAGAAAAGTAGGATGGAGACAATGGCCTCCAAGAGATTGCTGACTGAGAGCGAAACTCAGAATCCGGGAGAAGGGAGAGAGGAAAGGGGGATGGCACACTCCCATCGAGTGTTTGCAATCCACACATTTTATTTTTTGCTGAGGCAATTACGGTTCAGTGATTTTCCCAGGGTCACCCAGCTAGGATGTGTTAAGTGTCTGAGGCCACATTAGAACTCATGTCCTCCTGACTTCAGGGCTGGTGCTCTATCCACTGCCCCACCAAGCTGCCCCCAATTCACACATTTTGAAAGATTCAAACAAAGCGATAAGTACCTGAATTGCCAACAGAGAAGCTGTTTCCAGATTCCATTTGCGGGTTGCCTGAGGTGAAAACTCTTTATCCCCTGCATCAGTCTTCAGATCTGACTGAGCTTCTGGCCAGCATAACCTTGCACCTCAGTTAACCATTTAGTAATTAAACCAATTCAATTAAACTAAACTAAATGAGGCAACGTTGATCTCTAGGGAACAGGTCAGGTGTCTCAGCCACCCAGGGGTAGGTTCAAACGTTTTAAAGCTTTCCCACAAGACATCACCTCCTGCCTGAAGAAAGCCCTGATGACTTCAGTTCAGAAATTTGTTTCTCTTAGTGAAGAGGAAAGCCCCCAGGGGCCCTTGGGAAGGAGAAAAGAAATTGCAGTCAGTAAACATTTACTGAACACCTTCTATATGCCAGGCCCTTTGCTTGAAGAAAGGCAAATGACAAGGCTTTCCCTCAAGAAGCTCACAGTCTAACGAGGGAGACAGGCCAACAGCTATGTACAAGACCAATAGAGACAGGCTTAACTGGAGATAATCAGTGTGGGAGGCCCCATCATGAAGAGTGATCAGAAACAGTGAAAGGGGTGTTATGGGAGCTGGACATGAAGGGGAGGAGGAGGAGGCATCCGGAAGCTGAAAAGCCCATGGGAGAGGAAAAGAGAATACTCTGCCAAAGAAATACAAAACAAGCACAACGGTTGAGAAATGTATTTGTCTGAGAAGTGTCTCCTATCTCCCTCCTTAAATGGAAATTGAGGAGTTTATGACGCTCATCCTGCCAACCATCCACTACCAGGTAAGTAGAAGATGCTTATGAGACTTGGATGGGGGACGGAGGCTGGGTTTTAAGGTGTAAGAAGACTAGAAACGGGGCATGAGGCAAGTTGTGAAGGGCTTTAATGTCAAATAGATTTTATACTTGATCTTGAAAATGATAAGCAGCTTTTGGATTTTTATTTGGATGTTTTATTTATTGGATAAGGGTACCAATGAAGGGGTGACTTTCTAATAGCAATAAAAACAGGACTCCTATATATATATATATATATATATATATATATATATATATATATTTATAAGATACATAGTTTATATATATATATATAATTTTGATATAGAGATGACCCTTGTGTAGTCTAAGTAAGAGGACCATGGGCTGCATTAAAAGGAAAATGGCTTCTAGGAAGAGGGAGCTGATCATGACACTGAATACCTCCTGATCACACTCATTTGGACTATTATTATGCTCAGTTCTGGGTACTACAGAGGGATACAGATCATCTAGAGCAGGATAATCTCTTTAGTGAAGGTCCCTGTCATATTAAGATCAGTTTAAGTAATTTAGAATGTCTAGCCTGGAGAAGAGAAGGGGAAGGAGGAGACATGAGAACTGTGATTAAAGATTTAAAGGGTTGTCACATGGAATGGTCATCAGATGTACCAAAATGGGCACTGGAGACAGAACCAAGTTACCAAGAAATCAATTTGGGCTGGATGTCAGAAGAAATTCCTGAAAACTGGAGCTGTCCAAAAGTATTCCTGGGCTGCCTCAAAAGAAGTGGATTTCCCTCACTGGAGGATCCTTCCCTTCCTATTTTTCCACCTCCAATTATGCCGCTTTTCTTTCCAGGAAGGAAAAAAGGGAAGCCTGGGAAAGAGTTGGATACTTAGCTAGACTTCTCAGTGTATAATCTTATATAGAGACCTCCAAGAGGAGGGAACCTCATCCCTATTCATCCTGGCACTGAGACGGGAACTTAGACAGCTGGTTAAATCTCCCCCCACCCTGGAACTATGAGAGAGGAATCCTGAGTCATGAATTGTGGCTTGTGGGCAAGGATGTGATGGACCTCTCATTCTGGGATAAAAACAAAACATGAAACTCACAGATGTGAGGGTCAGAGGGACAGAGGAACAGAGATGTCTGGCAGAGGAACTAATAGATGACAAAAGCTGGCTCATCTTTAACCCCTGCTGATCCCCAGTGATCAGCCCATCAGTGCATTCCTACCCTAGATTGTCTTTTAATAGATTGCCATTTGCTTTTCTGATTTCCCTTGTCAACCAGAGTGAAAGCTTTAAAAGAGAATTTTCTTTTTAACAAAAGAATCACTAATGCCTCCCCCCATCCCACCCCAACCATGAGATGTCAAAGACATCAATGACCTTGGCTAGTCCATTGTCCTTATGATAGTCAATTCCTTTAATATTGCACAGATCTATCAGAAAAGAAAGTTTTCATCAAATGATGAAAATTAGCACTAAACATAAGGGAGTAAGAGGGATGAAAAGACAGAGACTATATTCTGACCATATAGTCTCTGGGCATGGATCTTCATGGTCCTGCCGAAACATGGCTCTCAAGGAGACAAGAACAGATATCTCTAGTCTCCTCTGCCCGCCCTTCTCCAAGGGAAAGCTGGGCTCCGACCAAGACTGGAAATAGGACACTAGAGCCAGAGGCTGGCTATTCTGTTCTCAGAAAAGGGAGTGGGATATCAAGATGGAATTATAGCTATCTGTGCCCCTAAATATTATCAAAGGAATTTATTTTGAAATTCAGGCTGCATTCTTGATATAGAAGGACCCCAAATTATACAACCAAGGCTTGATTTCCTTCCCGCCAGATGATAATTCCACAAGGAACAACACATGTAGCAAATGACAAATAAACACATTTCTCCAAGCTGACAGCAAACAGAAATAAGAGAAGGTATACATAGGAATATATACGATTAAAAAAAACAGAGTGGCTGGCTTCTGATTCTGAGAGTGAGCTATCTCAGCTCAGTAGAAAGAAAGAAACAAGAAACAAAGAATGAAACAAAGAAAGAAACGAAGATGGAGATAGAGACAAAGAAACAGACAGAGAGACAGAGACAGAGACAGAGAAACAGAGAGAGACCCACATCTCATCCAATAGGAAATTCTCCAAAGCCTCTATTGTAGTGAACTGGGGATCAGGATGTGAACAAAGCATCAGCTCATCTACATGTTAACTATTCCCCAAAACCTTTTTCTCCCTTCAGGGTCCTGAAAAGAATCTACAGTTGCGTGTTTTCTCTTCTGAAGCTCAGAAGACTAGGAGTTCTTTTCTTTCCAACTCTCACCAACTTCCCTCCAAATTAAAGTCACAGATCACTGAGTAATCAATATCCACCGACTAAAAAGCCTTCTGCAAATGGTATTTAAGCCAGAGATTACAAGGAAAAGAAAATAAAGTATATACAACAGATTCTAAATGAAACTTTTTGTTCTTCAAAGAATCTAGTCGTCTGCATCCAATTATGCCCTTTGAATCCTTTCCCAAAAAGTCCCCTAACCACTACTCTATTCCAGGAAAATACAAATGTCATGAGATGAAATATTTCTATTCTTGTGTCAGAACTTCAAGGACAGTGTTTTGCATATAGTGCATGTTTAAAAAGTGGATGTTAGGGTTGAACCATATGTCAGTGAATCAGTAATATCACGGCTATAGATACTCTTTCCATCACAACCATCACAGTCATCCAGACATCATTCTGAGGACTTTTATATGCCCCCTCGTTAATTACTCATCCATCAGTTTCAAATGTGACAGGTGGAAAAAATTAGCAATTATCTTTAAGGATTTGAAAGACAGAATCAAGAAGGAACATCAGTGACAGAAAGAGTTGATGTGGTTCCCTCATTGGGATCACGATAAGACCAAAAAAAAATGGTTTTATTCAACTAACAAATTGCCAGTAATGGGAACTTTTAAAGTAGTATCAAGCTCCTTGAGGGCAGGACCTGTTTTGCTTTATGTTGTATCCTCAAGAAAAGTTCAGGCTCTGATGCATAACAGGCCCTAAATAATGATATTAGGTTGGATTAGGTTGAAGGTATAATAAATATATAAAAGGCACAAGACGCCAAGAGAAATGAGAAAGAAACAATAGGACCCTGAGTGATAATAGGTGCCGTATTCTCATCTAGAAACAAGGAGAGGAAAAGGATACATACTAAAAAGAGGGGTAAAATTTACAAAGTTAATCCCATCAAAATGGAAATTGATAGATGTTGTAGATGTTTGTTGAAGCATTTTGATAGTAAGAAACAAGGAAGGATGGGGTAGCTAGTGGCACAGTGGATAGACACCAATCTTGAAGTCAAGAGGACCTGAGTTCAAATCTTGCCAGATGTTAACACTTCCCAGCTCTGTGACCCTGGGCAAGTTACTTAACCCCAATTGCCTCAGCAAAAAGAAAAAAAGGAAGGAAAAAATACAAACATCTTTAAAAGCATAGTGATAATTAAACAAAACTAAAAATTATAATTAATGTAGTAAGGTATGTAGAGGTTGTCATAGAAGGGTATCAAAGTGAGTGTCTGGATGGTAGCTTGTGACTGAACTAAAAGAAAAGGAGATTTTCATGTTATTGAAAGTGCAAGGCACAGAGATGAATATGACAGAGCAAAACCCAAATTGAATAATTAGATGCTTTAATATTTGCTGATGGACTCAATTCTCTTATAAAAAGAAGAAAAGATACAAAAATTAATCAAAACACAAAATTCAACAAAGTGTACCCACAAGAAACATATCTAAGGCAAAAATATTTCTGGGTTTAAAATAAGAGCTTGAAATTAAAATTCTAAATCAGGGATTGTGTTTATCTCAAATAAATGTCAATTTGGTTTCAAGTTAAAAGTCATGAAGATAAATAAAATAACTATGTTTTGATTAAAGGGACAATTAACAGTGAAAATATATCAATTCTATATAAATATATGTAGAATACATATATATAGTAGCTGCTGTGCATCAACACAATACAATAATTTTCAAAGATATTAGTTTATGAAAGGATCTAAGAAATGAAAAAATGTTCATTTTATATTCTTGGATCAAAATCAGAGGTGCAAAATAGAAAAGTTCTGGGCTTGAAGTAAAGAGGGCCTGAGTTCAATATGACCTCCCACACTTGTAAGTTGTTCGACAGCTTCACTTGCCACCATCAGTTAACTATCCAAGTCTCTTCCCAATCACTTTCTGTTATTCTTTCTCGGTGCTTCACACAGATTCCTTAGAAGGTGACAGTTAATTGTTGGGCCAAGTTTCTCCATTTAAAAAAAAAGAATACTAATAGTAATTAAAATCTCCATAAGACCAGCTATTTAGACTAGCATTATTCATATATGTACAATCTCCACTAATAAAATATAGGTTTCATGGATGCAGAACTGCTTCACTTTTGCCTGTGAATAGCACAGGGTTGTACATAGAAGAGGTGGTAAATAAATGTTTATTGATTGATTTGTATTTTTAATGATGTAATCAGATATCTATTTTTAAATTTTATTATTGTATTTTATTTTTCCAAATACATTCAAAGATAATTTTCAACATTTACCTTTACAAAACTTTCTATTCCAAATTTTTTCCCTCTCCCCACCTTCCCAAAACAGTAAGCAAGCCAATGTGGGTTAAACTGTATGATTCTTCTAAATATATTTTTATATTTGTCATGTTGTACAGAAAAAAAAATCAGATTAAAAGTGAAACTCAAAGAAAGAAAAAAAACAAGAAAACAAACAACAACCCAAAATAGTGAAAATACATGGGCTTTGATCCATAGTCAGTCTCCATACTTCTCTCTCTGGATGGGGATGGCACTTTCTATCACAAGATTATTGGAAATGCCTTGAATTACCCCATCAGTGAAAAGTGTCAAGTCCATCACAGTTGATCATCACATAATCTTATCTGTTACTATGTACAATGTTCTCTTAGCTCTGTTCACTTCACTCAGCACCAGTTCATGTGAGTCTTTCCAGATAAGCCTGCTCATCATTTCTTATAGAAAAATATTATCCCATTACATTCTTTTTTTTTTTATTAATAGCCTTTTATTTACAGGATATATACATAGGTAACTTTACAGTATTAACAATTGCCAAACCTCTTGTTCCAATTTTTCACCTCTTACCCCCCCCCTCCCTAAATGTCAGGATGACCAGTAGATGTTAAAATATATTAAAATATAACTTAGATACACAATAAGTCTACATGACCAAACCGTTATTTTGCTGTACAAAAAGAATCAGACTCTGAATTATTGTACAATTAGCTTGTGAAGGAAATCAAAAATGCAGGTGTGCATAACTATAGGGATTAGGAATTCAATGTAAATCCCATTACATTCACATATCACAATTTATTCAGTCACATCCCAACTGATGGGCAGCCATTCAATTTCCAGTTTCTTGCCACTACAAAATAAGCTGCTACAAACATTTTTATTCATGTGAGTTCTTTTCCCTCTTTCTCTTAGGAGGCAATTGGGGTTAAGTGACATTACCCAGGGTCACACAGCTAGGACATGTTACGTGTCTGAGGCTGGATATGAACTCAGGTCCTCCTGACTTCAGGGTTGGTGCTCTATCCACTGCACCAACTCACTGCTGCCTTTCCTCTTTTATGATCTCTTTGGTATACAGATACAGTAGTGATACTGTTGGGCCAAAAGTACGACCATTCAAATTGCTCTCCAGAATGGTTGGATCAGCTCACGACTCCACCAGAAATACATTAGTGTCCCAGTTTTCCCACATCCCCTCAACATTTATCATTATATTTTCCTGTCTTATTACTCAATAATCAGATTACTTTTGACCATTTTCCTTTGGGTATCTCTGGGGATTACTATTGCTTTCATATGCTACCAGCTATGGCTAGGAAGGGGCTTTTTCCCTTTAGTGGGAAATTTTCTAGCTCTCTATTGCCCAAGGGTGACAAGTCTTTCATCATATAAACTTCCGAAGCATTTATCTAGCTAAAGAAGCCCTTCCACATTTTAAGTCTCTCATTTCAATTGCTTTTAATCTGCTACTATTCTGGAATCTCAGTTTAAATTATCGCTTGAATTGTGGTCCAAAAACTCCTTTCATATCCCTGTTTCAGGAGTTTGGGTCCCTTCAAATCATCCTGTGGATTCCACTCAGCAAAGCTCTAAAGGTAGAGCTGTGGTGAAATGATTCTTTGTAATCCCCATTAACGTTGCCACTTGAAACAACTTAGAATCAAAAAAAGGCTCAAATGGGAATCATATAATAGGAAACCTCATTCTAATTCCTATTATCTCCCCAAATCCACTATACTCCCCATTTGATGAGTTCTCTAGCTTATTGATTATTTATCCTTGTTTGACACATTTTGGAAGTGAGGTTTTTATATATTAGTTTTTTGTTATTCATGCAGTCAGTTGTTTCCAACCCTTTGTGACCCTCTGGGCCATAGGACATCAAGCCCTTCTCTATTTCACTCTTTGAATCTAAACTCTCTTAGAATAGGGACTTCCCTCACTTTTTATGCATATCCCCAGCACTTAGTGCAGCATCTGGCAAAGATCGAGTGCTTATTTTTTTCATTCTATTGTCATAGATAACGATCATGAGATTACATCAAAAATCATATAAAGACTGTAAAAAATCAACAAAAAATCAACAACATTAAAGTATTTGGGATATAGTGGAAGTTTTTTATTTCATTTGTGAACAAAAGATAAAAAATAACAATTATGGGAATGTACTTTTAGATACTTGGCTAGGTCTTGTCATGATTGCAATTAAAATAAATTGAGGCACAAAGTTTTGAGCATATCTATTAGTAAGGCTAACAGTTACCCAAAGAAAAAGGTTTTCAGTTCCTCAGAAAGCTAAAAGATCCTAAATGACAATTGATGGACTGTTTTATGCACAAAAGGAGGAGTATTCAAAATTAAAAGACAGCATCATAGATGGGGAAATAATATGACTGATTACAAAGTCAAAAACATCATAGATTTAGGCTCTTGCCTAAATTGTTATGTGATTGGCTGCGAGTTTAGAATATGGAGCTAGGCAAAATTTTGCCTTCTATCTTGTCACTATGGAAAGCTCCAAGGTGAGGTCCAGCTACGTGGCTAATTAGTGTCATAATGTTAGCAGAAGAGACTTTCTTGAAGTTGCAGTGTTGCCAAATTAAACAGACCAGACTCCCATCCACCTGCATCCTTGAAGGATAGATTTTCTTGATAGAATAATAAAATAGTAGAGAAGCTAGGTAGCACACCAGTCCTGAAGTCAGGAGGACCTGAGTTCAAATCTTGTCTCAGATACTTAACACTTCCTAGCTGTATGACCCTGGGCAAGTCACTTAACCCCAATTGTCTAAAAAAAATAAACCACGAAACAAAACAATAATGAAATAGTAATTAGCAAGAGACCTGAATTTCTAAATTTAACTGAGAGACAATGTGTGATTTAGATCATTACACAAAATGTAATTGTAATACAGAATGAAATCAGTTACAGAATAGAATTGATCTGATTTTCTCAATCTTCAGTCTGTAATTTCATCAATGTGAGTATTCTCTTCAGAGCCAAGTTATAGATTACAACTCAGTCATGCCCTCCTTTGCATTGTTGGTCTTTTATGTCTTCCACTAAATGCTCAACAGAAGATCCATCTTTCTTTGGGGCTAGATAAATGATTATTTTCACATCTCTACACCAATATTTTTGAGACTATTTTCATATGTATCAAGGACATCTTATATTAGTTTAATTTTAAGAAGATGACAGCTAGGATTTTGCAAACAATACAACTGTCTACAGTAGACTTCATCTTTGTTAAATAATGGACAAAAAAGGATAGAAAATATAAGATTCTATTGTGCTTACTCTGTACTGAACACAAATGTTTTAACATTTAGCTGATGACTCTTCTAACATGTTGATGGCCTTCCTCTTCATTTCTCAATATGGCAGATGCTGCTGAAGCACCCAGACCACAGACATTACATCTCATATATACCTCACAGACTGGGCAAGCTTCTCTCCTAGTCATCCATCCATTAATCTTATTATACCCATGAAGCCATTTCCTCCAGGAAGTTCCTAGACCCTTTGGGATAATTTCAGTTTAAATTATTACTTGAATTATGGTCCAAAAATTCCTTTAAACTCCTTTCATATCCCTGTTTCCGGAGTTTGGGTTCCTTCAAATCATCCTGTGGATTTGAGCAAAACTCTAAAGGGAGAGCTGTGGTAAATGATTCTTTGTAATCCCCATAATGCTACTAGTTGCCACTTGAAACAACTTAGAATCAAAAAAGGATCAAATGGGAATCATATAATTGGAAACATCATTCTAAATCCTATTATATTCCTAATTCCTGTTAGGGAAAGGCAAAGGGAACATGGTGGCAATTTTATCTAACCCATCACTTGATAAATGATGAGATCGGGGTCCACGGGATGACATGACTTATCTAACCTTCCAATTTCCATTTGTCAGCATAGGGCTGCTTTCTCTACTTGATCATACTTTATAGCCTACTTATATTTGCCATGTGTCTCTCCATCATCTAGGTGTCAATCAACCAATGGGCAAATCAACAAATATTGATTAAGGTCTTACTGTGCGCTGGGTAACCATATTAAGCACTAAAGATAGGAAAATGAAAATGAGCTA
The DNA here is from genome assembly GCF_902635505.1 of Sarcophilus harrisii. NCBI lineage: Eukaryota > Metazoa > Chordata > Mammalia > Dasyuromorphia > Dasyuridae > Sarcophilus > Sarcophilus harrisii. Next base: position 603,815,401 of record NC_045428.1, read on the forward strand.
AAATTGAACTCTTCAGAGACTGCAAGGAAAATGGGGAAACTCATGGAGGAGAACTGATAGTCCCAAATGGTGCTTTCACAGAGTAGAGAAAGAGGAAGTGGTTTGGCTTCTAGCAAAGAAACCCTCAGGCCTGGATAGGAGGAGGAGGAGGAGAGTTTCAAGTAAGACTCACCCTGATAACAGATGTTATCCACACTTTATACATTGCATACAGAAATCTCAGGCCATGGGTTTTGTTGTTGCTATCTCTTTTCTTACCTTTCATCTCCTCTTTTCTTGTCACCAGCTCTTCTTCAGACTGAATGCTTCCTCACCAGGTCTCCCACATCTTATACTTGTGAACCTGCCTTTTCAATCCTGACTTGAGGATTTTGACTTTCCCTTTGTTTATACAGGAAAGGAGTCTCACCAGAGAGTCTGCCATATTCCTATAATTCCAGGGTGAAGGGATGTATTCATTGGAAGATTGGTCTGAAGTTCGTGAGAGCTTCACGTAGCAAGCTTTGTTCCTATACCAAGTCGGAGACCCAAGGGAGAGTGCAACCATCTGGAATAGACAAAGGGTGATTTCTGATCTGTGCAGTGATGCAGTGGGAGCTGAGAGGGGCTCCCAGGACTATTGGCCAGTATCATGGGTGGGCAGAATCATACAAACATGAGCCTGGGTGGAAGGAAGCTTGTCCAAAGTCCCTTCCCAAGTTTCAAGGCACAGTCAGCGTCAGTGACAGAAGGCTGTCTTTCAATTAGTTGAGTAAACCAAAGGGGAGTTGTATTTGATTATATGTTTGTTCTTGCATTATTTTTAAATCTTCAGTTATTAAAGAGCTATTAATGAGATTTTATGGTTCAACAGTTGCTGTTCCATTTTTCCCATTTATTTAAGCCTGCCAGACGGAAGCAAGTTTAGGCTGAGCCCACCAGAAAGAGCCACAATCCACATATATCACATCTGTGTGTAGTTCACAGCCACCGTTCATTGTCCAAGGCAGGTCTCCATCCCAAAAGAAGAATCAGACTGTTCTCCTTTGTCCTAGAGGGCAGAACTAATGATAAAGGGAGAACCATGGCCTTGGAAATGTGGATAAAGACTTATGTTTGAATTTCATATCAGGGGAAACCTCTAACTTATTAAAGTAATCCAAAGAGGAGTGAGCTAGGGAAACAGGGGACATCCTCTTCCTTTTAGGTTTCCAAGGAAACACTGGATAAATACTCATGAGGGGACTTGTAACAGATTCTGATTGGGCTATTTGATCTCTTATTTTCCTTATTGTTATTCCCTTATTAGCATATTCTCTTATTTCCCTTACAAAGTCCCTTATTGCTATAGTGTCCTTTCTACACTTGCCCTTAACTCTCACTCAAAGATTAGGTTCCAATGGGAATGACACCTGTTTGAGACACATGGTGCTCTATAACTATAGTTCCTGAACTCCCACTGATGCACTTATCTTTTATAGACAACCAAGGGACACAATTAGCACAAAGCAAAGGCATCCAAAGAGAGCATGGTAAGAACTGCAAAACACCATCCCACCGTACTCCTGCCAGCGACCTCAGGGCCTGAACCCCACAAATTTGCACAGCCTCAGTGGGAAGAGTGGGGAGACATCAAGGACGCTCTAAGAGGAAAAAGCTCCTGTGCCCAGGTGATTGATGCTGCTGTGCTCCCCTATCTGCCCGCTCTCAAGCTGTTCTGATGCCATTCTCCCCAGCCATGGCATCTATTCTGAGGAGGATATTCGTTTGTCCTCTCTGTGCTCCTTCCGACTGGTCAGCTCCCACTCTCGAGTTCACAAAGCCAGCACTCCTCAGAGCTCTCTCCTACCTTGGTTTATACAGTTTGGGACAAAAAGACCTATCAAATTGTCTACTACCACAGAGATCACTCATAGAAAGCAGAATTATTTATTAGAATCTCAAGAAGCGGACCCTATCCTGGTCTGCAGGCCGAATTCACAACAGGACAGGGCCACTCCCTTGAAAATGTTCACAATATTTACACATTTCAGACAAAGAACCCCAAAATCCCCCTCTATATGGTGTGATTGGTCACATAAGTCTATTCCCCTATTTGGTCGGTGGAGTGCAGTAGATGTACAGCTTTATCAGCAGTGTCCTTCTTAGAACAATATAGTCCAGTCCTTATCTAAACTCACATGCTTTCCAAACTGAGGCCTTTAAGGCTTTAGCTAACAATCTCTGACTTAATCTGTAAGTTCTTCACCTTTTCCACACAATCCCCCTGTTATTCATAAATGTGTATATATATATTTCCTCATGAAGAACTAACATTGTGGCTAAACTCAATTACGATCTCTACACATTGCTTGTTAATCTCCTCATCTGGATCATCCCCTGCTACTGTCTTCCATCCCTCTTTCTGTCATTTTAATGGCATCCTCTGTCTGTAAGATTCTTGACAGTGAGCTTTAAACTACACTCGTTACCAATGTAATCATACAGAGTAAACATAGCGGGGACAGAATAATACCGATTGCCATGTCTGTACCATGAGAGCTGTTTCCATCAGCCACCATCAAACACCAAGAGCACCAGCCATTTGTGAAGGGAGGTTTCCAAACCTGTACAGGCACATAAACTATCCTGTGAATGCCCTTAGTCATTTCTTTTACTACTTGTAAACCTGTGGAAAGGTTTTGGTTCTCACAGAGCCCTCCTTCCTCTGCTAACAGATAATCTAAAATATGTTATAAAACCACTTCTCTTGTCTGGGTGGCTTGATCAAGCTAATAGATTAAGGGCCTGAGAGTTTGGTTAGTTGTTAACTCTAAGACTGCTTGCAGTTGAATTAATCTATTCAATATATATATTGGTGTCCAATACCCCCAACCACCATCTTGGGCCCATGTCTGCGGTCCGTATTCCTTGATAATCTGTGCTGGGGGCCAGGCATCTCCCCACCCATTAACATCACCGGTTTGAATAGATTATGGGGTGTTTGACAAATAGGCTTCAACTAAATTCCTTCAAACATCCCTCAATACCCCTAATGAATGCTGGTGGACACAATGAAGCACTGACCCGTCATCACAAACAATGATTTGACTTGCTCCATCTGCTTCTATGCTCACCACAATCTATGATATCTGTGCTCGCTGGCCAATAAGTAAAAGTCCATTCACACTTACTCTCCCATCCATGGCCCTGCCCTGTTTGATTTAGGCAATGCCCCAATAAGGTGCCCCAGATCAATATCACTATCAGGATTTCACATGCACAGTTCATCAGTTCCTTTTAGTGTTTGTGTCAGCTCGTTCTCTGGATTCAGTTTGGAAGTCCACACCTTGGAGCGTCCACTGGTCCTTTAATTCTGGTGTGCTGATTCCACCCTCTTTCCTGTTGTAGCACTGCTGTATCTGATGTCAGGAGGATCTGGAACACTCCTTCCCAGCTCAGGTACAGCTTGTCCTCCTTCCACATCCAAACCAGGACCCAGTCTCCAAGCTAGAACTTAATGCACTGTCAATCCTAAAGGAGAGTCTGAGCAATAAGCCCTTTTAGTTGCAATGCTTTCAGATGTTGCAGTAAAGACATGACATATTTCCTTAAAACAAATCCTTGGTTTCAAATATTGGATCCAAGGAAGAATTTCGAATCCCTTTTGGATAAGGATGACTGTACAATAATTCATAAGGTGATAATCTCACATTCCTTCGAGGTTTTGTTCTAATTCTTAATAAGGCAAGGGGAAGGCACTTAGTCCAGGGCAATTGTGTCTCTAACGCCAATTTAGTCAGTTGCTGTTTAATTTCCTTATCCATCCTTTCTACTTTACCTGATGAGGGGAGATGCCATGGGATGTGTAAGTCCCATGATATTTCTAGTGCTCGGACCACAGATAGGAGGATCTTAGCCTTGATCTGAATCTACCTGCTCCACCAGCCCATACCTGGAATGATATGCTCAAGGAGGACTTTTACGACTGCTGAGGCAGTTTCCTGGGCAAGGAGAAAAGCCTCCACTCATGAGGTCAGATGGTCTGCTACGACCAACAGTTATTTGAGATGCCCCACTAATGGCAGCTCAGTAAAGTCCACCTGAATGCTTTGGAAAGGCCTGATACCAGGGGGCCTTCCTCCTTTTTGGACTTGTCATTGGGCCGCCCTATTCCTCCTTTGACAAACAAGACACCACTGACCAGTTGCCTGTTATTGTGTACAATCTGGTGACACCAACTTAGTCAGCACTGCGTCATACAGGCCTTGGACACCCCGATGATTACCCTGATGTAAATGTTGGAGTACATGTCCCATACCCGCTGTGGTCAGTACCTCTCTGCTGTCAGGGAGGAGCCAGTGCCCCTCTTTATCCTCCTGAGCACCAAGGCTTTGGATTTCCTGCTTCTCTTATGGGGTAAGGAAAGATGGAGACATTGGAGGCGGAAATGCCAGAATTAGCACCATCATCTCCTCTGGACTCACAGATTCCTCTTCTCCAGCCCACTTCGCCTCGTCATCCGCAAAGTGGTTTCCCATCTCCTCAAATGAATCTCCTCTTTGATGCCCCTGCCCATAAATCACTGCAATGTTCTTAGGGAACATAAGATTGGTTAATATTTCAGTGATCAATGCCCTGTGTGCCAGTCCCTTCCCTTTACTGTTTCCATTCTTTCCCCCAAGTAATTTACAGGATCTAATTTCTTTTTCCCTTCACTTATAAAATGGCCTAAATATTTTATTTCATGTTCCACAAATTGGAATTATCTTAAGAAATTCTCAGTCCCTGTGCTCCTTGATAATTAAACAAACCGATAGTGACTTGGACAAGGTCACTCTTTTTCCTTCCTGCCACAAGAAGATCATCTACATATTGTAAGACTTTTAACAGTAAAAAATTTATCCCAAAATGTTCACACAATTCTTACAGACCCAAGTAGATGTTCCATAAATTGAATATTATACCAATCATTTTGCTTTTAAAATGCCCAATACACAGAAAAATCCCAAACTGCATATTGCCCATGACAAAAACATTTTCAAAAGGATAAAGGCAAAAACTATTATCCTTGGAGTCCCTTTAAATAATTGGCATCAATACAGTTAATTAAAACTTCCTATTTTCACATTAAAAAATCTGAAAAGACAATACTAGATGATGACCAGTCCTGATGGATCAGGCCATCCTCAGCAACGAGATCAACCAAATCATTTCTAATGGAGCAGTAATGAACTGAACTAGCTATACCCAGAAAAAGAACTCTGGGAGATGACTAAAAACCATTACATTGAATTCCCAGTCCCTATATTTATGCACACCTGCATCTTTGATTTCCTTCACAAGCTAATTGTACAATAATTCAGAGTCTGATTCTTTTTGTACAGCAAAATAATGTTGTGGTCATGTATACTTATTGTGTATCTAAGTTATATTTTAATATATTTAACATCTACTGGTCATCCTGCCATTTAGGGGAGGGGGTGGGGGGTGGGGGGTAAGAGGTGAAAAATTGGAACAAGAGGTTTGACAATTGTTAATGCTGTAAAGTTACCCATGTATATATATCCTGTAAATTAAAGGCTATTAAATTAAAAAAAAAAAATCTGAAAAATTCTTAAAAACATCAATTAAACTTTTTGAAATAACCCTTTCAAACTATGGATCACATTTATGATCATACTCCTTAAACAAGAAAACCATTATGTTTCAAAGAAACAAATATTCAGTCAATTAACACCCTATAAGAACAACCTTTCCCTTTAAAAGATTAGACTGCTTTTTTCAGCAGTTCAGCCGCGCACAAAGGTTCATTTCCATGCTGCCTTCTCCCCTTCCCCCCCCCCACTCAATTTCCTACACGGGAATCCTTCTCAAGATTTAGGCAGTTTATTTCCTTTCTTTTTCCAACTGATTCCTTCTTGATATTATTCAGACTCTCAATTTGCTCCTACAAATCAATCCTTCATAAACCTCCTGCATTCTTCTTTCCAGTTTCCTTCAGAACTTTTAAGATTCACAATATAGTGAATAGCTATAAAAACTCCATAAAGCATATCTTACACTGTTAACAAATTACTCAATATGTTTCAGAAGGTAACATACTGAATCAAACTGAATACAGCTGTTTTAAAAGTTTTTTTTCCTTTTCTGCCACATTTCTTCTCACAGCAATTAGCATCTTATCTCCAGAGCTTCTTATTGCCCAGGACAGGCCAAGCTTGAATTTTATTGCTCTTTACTCCGGCAGGCTCTGAAAACTCTTCAGCCTGGTTTTTCCTTACTTACAAATTAATATATCAGGTTAAAAGTTTAAAATCACAAGCAAATTGTCGAATAACCAATTCCCAAATTTCTTAATTATTGTTCTTAAAATTTAACAGAGCTTTTAAATCACAAAACAGACTAAGGCTTTTTCCAGGACTCCCCAGAGAAGTTTGTTTCATCTTGAACATTCTTCCTTCCCAGAATCCAAAGGGAGCTTCTGTAAACTTCCAAGCCGTTTAGTGCATCTCTGCCTTCACAGAGAATGCCTAGATATCCATTCGAACTTCTTTTCTTTAAATGTTAGCACACTGTTCTCCTATATACTTTTAAATTTTCCAAACTTGCAAATCCCTTTCAATTTATGTTTTATTTCCCCTTTTTCCTCCCTTTTCCCACAAGGCCACTGCAGTCAGCCAGAGGTAAAGAGAGAGAGAGAAAGATTTTTCAAACTTATTTTCTTACCTGAGCCACTCTGAAAGCATTACTACTCTGAATGAATTCCACTTCAAGCAATTCAGCCTGATATTTTCTAAGCCTGCAACACAGAGGCTGAATTCTTATCTCTTACAAGCTTGCTAACCTTTAACATGGAACGCAAAATGCAAAGCAAACAAACATACACATACAGACACACGCGAAGCTCTATTTTTCCTTTTATCTTGAATTCCCTAGCTAACGTCCTGACATTCATTTTTGGACTGTGTCTTTCCCATACATTCACCAGTTTCCCAGAAGCTTCCCTGGGCAGTTCTTTACCACTGGGGCCTGTCACAGTCCAGCACTCAATAAAATTTAGCAAGGGCTATTCCCTTGGATTCCCTAAGACCCACAATAAGACCCCCAAACTGTTCCAAGAGCTTACCAAGCCATCACATGTGGATTCTAAAACTGCTTGCTAGAATCTTCAATTCTACTTTCCACTGAGTACCTCTGCCTTGGGTCGTTGTCTAAGAGGGGAGGGAGGCTGCCCACCCAGAGCCAGAGACCATGGAGAAAACTGTTCCATGGGCGCCTGTCCCTGTCCGGGGTGCCCACAGCCATCTCCCCCAAAGACCCCATCCCGGACGAGCCCCTAACTGTTTGGGACAAAAAATCTACCCAAATTGACTACTGCAGAGATCATTCATAGAAAGCAGAATTATTTATTAGAGTCTCGAGAAGCAGACCCCATCCTAGTCTGTGAGCCGAATTCACAGCAGGACAGGGCCACTCCCTTGAAAATGTACACAATATTTATACATTTCAAACAAAGACCCCCCCCCCAAATCCCACCCTCTATATGGTGTGATTGGTCACATAAGTCTATTCCCCTATTTGGTCAGTGGAATGCAGTAGATGTACAGCTTTCTCAGCAGTGTCCTTCTTGGAACAACAGAATATAGTCCAGGCCTTAGCTAACTGGCTTCCCCCCCTTCCTAAACTGAGGCCTTTGAGGCTTTAGCTAACAGTCCCTGATCAGTATGTGCTTAATCTGTAAGTTCTTCACCTTTTTCCCCACACAATACCCAATTAAATGTGCTTGTTCTTGAAAGGGTCACCAAGGTTGCACCAGCCAATAGATGTGCACTCTCTAATTCCATCAAACATGACTGAAGAACTCAATAATACCATTGGGGGGAGAGGGGAGAAACAGACACAGAGAGACAGAGAGACACAAAGACAGCAAGACTAAATACATTTTTGCACTTTTTAAAACACCTTAACACTTTTTTGTCTTTGTTGCCTCTTGTAATTGGTAATTTCATCAGTCGGGGTGGGAGGGAGAGGGGGAAACCAATTGACCAAGGGTCCCTAATTAACAGAGCCAGTCTCCCCACAGTGAAACATTTTCTGTCCCCAGAAAAATTCCTGGGGCGGTTTGGACACATTTGTTCATTAAACCAGTGCTCCTCCTTGACCGACTATTTGCAAATCATGATATATCATGCGGGGACTTTCTTCAGCACTCAAGAGCTCTGTGCTCTGGAACATCCAAACATCCCTGTGGCCTTCTTGTAGAGGGCCAGAACTCTGAAAAGGTGAACTTAAATCTAAGTTAGCAAGATACTTATAGCTAATCATACACATAGTACTTAGTATGGTGATGTAATGGGTACCCATGCTCAGTGTGTTGTAGTGATGTAAGCTACTGAGGCATTTAAGGGAGTCTCAGAGACAGAACACTCTCTCAGCCACAGACACAGCTCTCCTGCCTCCTTCATTCCTCCACTAAAACCAAGGACTCGAGCTAATCCCGAGATCCTTCAGAGAACTAATCCAGACATTGAATTTCTATGTAAGACCCATCCCTTACCTGTATGTGCACGAATGTTTGTGGCAGCCCTCTTTGTAGTGGCTAGAAACTGGAAACTTTGTTGATGCCCATCAGTTGGAGAATGACTGAATAAATTGTGGTATATGAATGTTATGGGATATTATTGTTCTGGAAGAAACGACCAGCAGGAGGATTTCAGAAAGGCCTGGAGAGACTTACACGAACTGATGCTGAGTGAAATGAGCAGGACCAGGAGATCATTATATACTTCAACAACAATACTATATGATGACAAGTTCTGATGGACCTGGCCATCCTCAGCAATGAGATCAACCAAATCATTTCCAATGGAGCAGTAATGAACTGAACCAGCTACGCCCAGAGAAAGAACTTTGGGATATGACTAAAAACCATTACATTGAATTCCCAATCCCAATATTTATGCCCACCTGCATTTTTGATTTCCCTTCACAAGCTAATTGTACAATATTTCAGAGTCCGATTCTTTTTGTACAGCAAAATAACAGTTTGGTCATGTATACTTATTGTGTATCTAATTTATATTTTAATGTATTTAACATCTACTGGTCATCCTGCCATCTGGGGGAAGGGGGTGGGGGGGTAAGAGGTGAAAAATTGGAACAAGAGGTTTGGCAATTGTTAATGCTGTAAAGTTACCCATACATATAACCTGTATAAAAGGCTATTTAAAAAAAAAAAAAAAAAAAGACATCCCTTTCTCCCATTAGAAAATTCTTCCCTCGTGTGGAGGGATCCAAGATGGCCTTCATTTTCTCCCTATCTCCCTTGCTGGCTTCCAGATTGCAAGTCCCACCACAATGGGTATATCCCCGGGCCCTCCTGCCCCCACCCTATGGCTCCCTTTTGTGTGTTATCTTCCTCCATCAGAATGTAAGCTCCTGGAGGAGAAGGATCATCTGTTGCCTCTTTTTGTACCTCCAGTGCTTAGCACAGCATCTGGCACACAGTTCATTTCCTTGTCTCCTTCCTTCCAGTTCTAGATGTCCTTTTGTGCTCAGGACTGTCACTTTAAACACCATCCCCAGTGCCAAGTATCAGCCAAGAGCCCGGAGCACAACTCTTGGGCAATCCAACATCCTTCTCCCATATGTTGAGCAGCTGATTGTGTTCACAACCACACTATACAAATTTCTCATAGATTATCGAAATCCATGGGGATTTCAAAAGCCTTCCCCAGCCCAAAGGCAAGAAAAGGGGAAGCTAAAAATGATGCAAGAGAGTAACACATGCCCTGAGAGTCTAAGAGTACCTGCGTCTGGCAGAGGTGATGACATGGAACGGAAATGCGAGGGGAAGCAGAGGGCAGTAGGAGCCATCCTACACTCGGTTCTGGTCAGGCACTCAGGAAGGACATTTTTTCTTGGCTCCTCTGTGACTGTTGTAGTCGTCTGGTTGTGTCTTACTCTCTGTGGCTCTGGTAACCCGTTTTCTTGGAAAAGATGCTACAGTAGTTTGACATTTCCTTCTCTACCTCCAGGCAACCAGGGTGAAGGGACTTGCCCAAGAAGATACAGCTTGAAGTCTCTGAAGCTGGATTTGCACTCAGGTCTCCCTGACCCCAAGCCCAGTGCTCTTTCCACTCACCACCCAGCTGTCATTAGTTGACCCTTTGACTGATATTTGGACAACACTGCTGGGGCTGGCCCTGCCCCTGAGGGTCCACATGGGTCCCATGAGCAACAGGTGCTTAGCATTTGCTTTGCTGTCTCTTAATTCAGAGGCTTCAACTCTGAGATTTGGGAAGGATCAGGAGAGAGCTTCCCTCCTCCTGCAGCCTGGTCGTGTCCAGTCTGGCACAAATACCCTGAGCAGCAGAGGCGACCTCGTGGGGCGAAAACTGGGAACTAGTCAGGGGCAGCAGAGGCAGAGCTCCTCCAGTGACCGTGCCCCTTTGGAAGGAACCTGGCAAGAATCGTGCTGTAGAAACCGCACTGAGTGTAAGGCCCTGCTCTCGAGAGCCAGAGGGGAGAAAGGGGAGAATGTGGCCCCAAGATGGTGGAGAAGAGGTGGGACTTGTTTGGGGATGCTTGAGCCGGGCCCTTGGCCCCATCCTCAGGACGTCTGTCCTTTTGTAGAAGCTAATGGATGTCCAGTGGTTAAATGGAACTGGGAAATACTCGGTGGCAAGAAAACTCCCTGGAGGGGCCTCCAAGCAAGAGCATCAGAGAAGGCGTCAGGAAGCTCTCTGGAATCTGAGCGGCCGGGCTCCCAAGGGGACCAGACATACGGACTGCATGGAGGGGCCCGCTCAGAAAGAACTGTCACCAAGAAAGGGGGGGGGAGGGAGGGCAAAGAAATGGGGAAGCTGGAGAGGAGAGAGAGGGGGGACATCTCATCTGGGCCCTGGGAAATTCCTAGGAAGGCCACAGAACGGGGCTGTTCCCTATTTCTCTGGTTTTGGGGCCACTGGGGTTGGGGGTGTAAAGGGCAATATTGTCCCCAAGCCCTGTGATCCGGTCACAGCCTTGCAGCCTCCCATTCTTTCCTCCCCCCAGCTGCGGAAAAACATGGAGTGGCAGTGACTGTGTCCCCCATGATCAGCTCTCCTCTCCGTGAGCGCCAGGACTGCAGGGGAAGGACGGTCCTGGAATGTCCCTGGACAAGGGCTCGTGGGGCACAGGGCGACACTGAGGTTGGCAGGGGCTGCCTGCCTAGAACAGGGCCCTAGTCCCTGCCCTTCCTCCGCATTAGGGAGCCACAGTGAGCAACGTGGATGGAGAGGGCTGGGATAGCGAAGGGTGGCCGCCAGGGGAGCCTGAGCCTTTCTTCCAGGGCTGTGCCCTGCCAACCTCCCAGCTCAGGAGAGGCACCGCGTCCGGGCAGTCCTGGCAGGGAAGAGGAGGAAGCTTCCTGGTGCATTTCTGGGCTGAAGGGCTGCCTCTGGCTGGGAGGGTTAGAACCACCCCCTGAAGGGTAGGGCTGCCAGGAACCCCCCAGACTCTCCATTAGGGCTGTGCCCGGCGCTGTGGCCCTCGGGACAGCAGGTGCGGCTTCCATTGCCCGCAGGGAAGCAAGTGTCCAGCTTGGCAAGGCTGAGGAAAGCGCAGCCCAGCTAAGTACCCCGGGAGGGAGGCCCCGCTCCCCGAGTGCTGCGGCCGCTGCCACCGCCACTGGCAGGGACCCCACAGCCCGGAGGGCAGTGCCCATGCAGCTGTGGTGGCAGCTGGGGGGCAGTCCGGGCAGACCTGTTCCCGGGGCAGGGCCGGCCTAAGAGCTGAGCCGGGGCCTCTTGGGGTGTCATTTCTCCTACAACCCTACAGAGCCCAGTTAGCTGGGCAGGAACCAGAGCTTGGCCTCCAGCTCCTCTGGGTTCCAGGCTCTCTCCGCTGGAGGGAAGCAGAGCCCCTTGTCCTCTCCGCTGGCACCTTGGACAGCTCTTCCTCCTTTGCCTCCACCTGAGGCTGGAGAAAGCCTTCACTTGGGTTCTAAGGTCAAGGCTTCCTTTAATTCTCAGAATCCCTGGGGTGGGAGGGGGATGTAGAATAAAGCCGCAGAACTCAGGACTGGGAGGGACCCTGCCCATCTTTCAGAGTGGCCAAGCTGTCTCTGGGACCCGGGAGTCCCTGACAGGGGGAGAGTATGGAGCAGGTCTAGGGGCACCTTGATGGGCAGTGGGGAGAGCAGCAGATCTGACCTCGACACTTCCCAGACGAGTGACCCTGGCCAAGTCACTTCCCCCCATCTGCCTCAGCTTCCTCATCTGTGAAATGAGCTGGAGCCACCCATGTTCTCTGCCCAGGAAACTTAGAGAGAGCCAGGAAGGAAACAAGCCAATATCCATGACATTATGGTGCCAGAAGGCCATATGTTAGGAAGGGGGAGAGGGAGAACCCAGCCCTCTAGCATCCTTCATCCCTCCGTCGGGTCCAGGCAAAGTGGCCACGCCACCCGGCCCCATCCAGGGGGTCAGGGGCCACGCCGACTGGCTCCATCAGGGAAGTTGGGGGCCATGGGGACCACAGGGGGCACACTTCGGTTCTCTTCTCTCCCAGGCATCTTCTACAAACCCTGCTTCTCTGCTGAGCCCAGTGAGGAGACGGGCTGACGTCCACCTCCCAACCATGAGAACTGAGGACTCCGGCACCCACAGCTGCATCTCCTCCCACAGACCGGGCGAGAATAAGGGCCCAGAGCCAGGGAGGCCCCACGGGGCTGGCGGGCCACTGAGAGTTAGGGCCCAGGCCCTGGGTGCAGACCAGCCGCCCGGACCCTGGCCTGAGACGGAGACAGGAAAGTTTAGGAGGAGATGATGGGAAGAGATGTGGCCGAGTCTGGGGACCACAAGAAGGGGAGGGGACATGGAGACATCTTGCTAAAGTTCCAGGTCCTGGGGTTCCAGGGGAATTGTTGCAGGGAGGCTCCTACCCCTTCTGTCAGAGAAGGTGGGGATTCAGTACCTTCCTTTGGGGGTCCCCTTCCCAGAAAGTCACCCCGTTTCCTCCACAAGATACTAATGTCTGGTCTGTTCTTTGGTTTCCAGATTGCTGCCCAAGCCCTCCCCTCAGCCAGCCCCAGCCCCGCCGATGACCTCGGGGGGAACATGACCCTCCTGTCTCAGGGCCATCCCAGGAAGCAAAGTTTAGTCTGTACAAGTGGGAATAGAGAGACTCCAGGAGACCAGAGAGCCTACCTAGTATGGGCCAAGTTCCTTTTGACCTGTGACCACCAATCACAGCGGCCCTCACAGCCTGGCCCAGAAATCCTGATCTCCTGTGACCTCTGGAGCTCATAGGTGAGTGGACAAGCCTGGAGCCTCTGGAGATAGGGGGAGTCACGCCTTCTGCCCCCAGGCAGAATGTTTTATTGTGTTTATCTTTTATTCCATAAATTTAAAATAAAATAAAATAATTTTTTTTAAATCATTGTATACAGAGAGTGAATGATACATTTCTACTGGCTATTAATAATTGCCATTGTATTAAATCTCAAACATACTGAGCATATTAATGGTTCATTTTTCAAAATGTTTATTCACAAACTAACTTTTCTAAGGAACTAATTCCTTCTGATATGATTTTCTTCTTTCCCCCTCTTAGGGAGGGACTGGTCCCTCCCAGTCCTGGGTTCTGTGGCTTTATTTTTTTTTTTTTTCTGTCATCACATTTATTTTTTTTTCTGTTGTACTTTCAAGATTCCTGTTTGTTTGTTTGTTTGTTTGTTTGTTTGTTTATTAAATAACTTTTTATTGACCAAATCCATGCCAGGGTAATTTTTTACAACATTATCCCTTGCACTCACTTCTGTTCCGATTTTTCCCCTCCCTCCCTCCGCCCTCTCCCCAAGACAGCAATGGGTGACTATGGGTGCACTCCAAGTTTTGAAAGAAGGGGGATCTATTATTCTGTTGATGATGAGGTCAGGCATTTCCTTGCTTTGTTTCTATTGTCAACTCTAGAATAGGAGACTGGCCAGTTGAGGCTGAGCCCTTCTTTTCAGAAGGAAATAACTCTCTCACAAGAAATTTTTCCTTTTCATGATTTAATATATAAGATCAACTAAACCTATAACAGTATTCCAAACTTACTTAGGATCATATATCAAAATATTAAGATTCAGGAATATTCAAATCACCAAATTTTATGCAGCCAACCTAGTTTGAATAAATTTAAACCTAGTTTAAACCTCAAAATAAAGAAAAGAAAAAGAAAGAAGTATTGAAAAGTCCTTGTGGTTCTTTGAAATATTCCTCCAGGAAACAAATCCAGAATCCAATCAGGAAAAAAGAAAAACTTTCTCCTTTATTATTCTAGAAATCAGATTTTTACTAGGAGAAAAGAAAATTCAAAATAAAATCTGATTTCCAAAACAACAAAAGAGAAAGTTTCTTCTGTCTCAAAATCAATA